>NC_091821.1:394675397-394712897 GCF_038994185.2 Dermacentor albipictus
AACGTTGTCTTTGCTTTTTTTCATGTATATGATTTGGTTAGTACTATACAGGCTCTATATAGGGCAGCACGTGCAAAACACGGACACACTGTTCGCGGTTATCACTGCATTATCAGGTTGCGGTGTTCTTCACTTTCTTCTCTCGTCCGTGTTTTGTGTAGTCCTGCCTTCCCGTAACACGACTCACTCGCCATGTTGCTCACATTTCTCTCGTTCTAAGCTTCGAACAGCGAGAGTGTGGCCCACCCGTTTCTTTCTTTTTTTTTCTTCGCCGACAAAGCAGACATTTAAAACCAAACAAATGCGGATGGAGTTGAACCTTTCAACGCCTTTTTTTCGCCATAGGCAGACTGAATTGATTTATTACAGTTCCTCTACGCTTTATACACCCTTTAGTGCAATAACTGCACTCCATGCATTCTCTGCATGCGTCGCCTGATCTCTCGTCGTGATGTCATCGCGGAGGTTCGAGGTATATCGATTCGCGTCTTTTATAGACCGTTAATTCACATTAAGACATTAATTATAGACCATTAAGGGTCGATGACGGGCGTCCCTGGAAGTAAAAAAAGCCGCAATCCTGAATCCTGAACTGAGGGCCGCTCTCAGGTGTAATCAGAAAATCAAACTGGCTCGCGTTTCATTTTGTGTGTGTGCGTGTTTCCCGTTCTTTTTTTTTCGTATTTTCAATAAGGTAATGTCCTCCTTTATCTCTGCGGGGACGATCCCTTGGGTAACTTCAGTGCGCCGTAAGATGCTTCCATCTTGTGGCGTTGCAGTGAAGGTGAATAACCAAAAGCTGCCATAAGTTTGAGTTAAGAACCGAACTCTCTATACTGGGCGAACCCCAAGAAGGCCACCAACACTTAAACCACAACGATAGCGACGAGCTCAGTCGTCGGAAGTCGAATCTAAACTAATGGTTGAAGTCCGACTGATATTGTATGTAACGCCGTATACATTCCTGAGCAAAGGCTGATGATGGCGCACATTCGAGATGGTATACACAAAATACCGTTGCGCATGCAATCTGATTGGACAAGCCTCTTTCGATATTGAATAGGCGACATTATTGAAGGAATTTCGGGTGCAATATAGGCGCTTCTCGCGCTGAGTACTAACTTGATAACAGTGATAACTGGGTGAAAAAAATTGTGCTGGCAAAAAATAAAACGATGTGCGCGTGACAAGCATACAAGCGTGCCGCACGGTGGTCGTGTCACTATTCAAGATAAAATATCATGCGAGTGTCAGAGAATGATCTGCTCTCTGGTACGACAACGAGAAAAGATAGTCTTATCACTGCAAAAAACAGGGGAGCCAATTAAAACTCGTATTACTGTTTAACAGTCGCGTTTGCCTGAGGTGCCGCGCAGCACGCCTTTTTTTCTCTCTCTCTCTCTCTTTCTTTTTGTCCTCCCACAGATTTGCACACAGCCGGCACTCTGATGTGAATCCACGCGTATATTTACAAGGTCTCCTAACCAGTCCTTTCCTTAGATGTATCTTCCCCTTTCTACCACTATTTCTGTTCCTTTTCTTTCTTTTAAGTTTCCTTTTTTTTCTGTTTAGTTAATCCGTACTCAAGAAGCTCAACCTGGAGATTCGTGCGAATATTACCCACGGAAGACTTGGCCCTTCATGGCGCGGAACGTGTTCATTACGGCGCACGTAAGCCGAGAGGCTTCCTCCTCAGCGGTAAAATGAGGCCACCGAGGCTTATAACGCCGGCCATAGAATTCACGCCGCAAGGGACGCCGCGCACCGACGTCCATCAGGTAAATGCGAAGCACGCGGTGCAGACCCCTTTAAGGGGGGGGCCACTAATCCCTTCCGCCGACCGCGCTTTTACTCGCTTCCTCACTACAGGGGGAGGAGGTGAGAGAGGGGGGATGAGTCTGGGCGCTGGCACGCGTCTCTACAGCAGCACGCGGTGTTCCCCTGACCTCGGCGGATAGTGCATGCCAGATAATTTCGCACGCAAATGTCGGTCGCCTAGCGACCGCCGCAGTATAGCCCGGCCGCATCTTTCCCTGCTTGACTCCACTTCGGTAATCATCCATGCAAAACAGAACAAACAATTACGTTTTTTGTTGTTGTTGTTGTTATTTGGTGTTGGAATGGAAGCTGGCAACACAAGCACAAAAGCAAAACACGGAAGTGCGGGTAGAAATGGCATATTCGGTTAGTGAAAAAAATTACAGAGTCGATTGCGGACTTCCTGTATATACCCGCAGAATTTTATTGGTTAATGACCGCATATTTATAAGAACGGAGAATGCGAGGGCGCTCACCGAACACTATGCTAACGCAGGCACGTGACAATATCGGCTGCTGCTCTTCAATCATGAACTTCCCCGAAATCGCTATTATCATTCAATGCATATTTAGTAAATACGTGTGCAATGTGCATGCGATGTTAGCCAGCACTTCCTTTCTTTCTGACTGGCAGCAAGTTTACATTTGTTCTAGTATTCAATTATAAAGGTATACATCATCAGTTTAATTATCGTTATATAATAACTTTTGCTGTTTATCTTTACAAAAAAAAAGAGACAGTTCAGCTCTTTCACACGTTTCCCGTGAGTTCCGCGCCTGTTGGCTTCACAAACGGCGCGACTGCCTTTTCCGCGAAAATTATTTACGACAATTAATGCGTACAAGCACTCCTTAATCTCTCACGAGAAGGGATTACCTAAGGGGCGGGAACGAAACGACGCGGTAACAGACAGTATACACGAATAAACCGAGAAAATAAGAAACACGCAAAGAAACCGCACAGACAAAATTTCGTAAAACCACACAACCTATAGCATCGCTTCCGCTACAAGGAAGGGTACTTATTTCCTGCAATTCGGTGGCGGACTGTCGGAAGCGCGAGTTCTGCGTAAGTCTCATCCTGAGCCCGAAACTGCCCTCCAGAACTTCCCTCCACGCGATAAACGCGGAGCATGCACTGCCCACGCGTGATAAACCCGGAGCACTGCCCACACAAGGCGTTCGAAACTTCGTACGCGTATACCCATCCCGCCACATTGAGCTCCGCAAGTTTTCTTTTTGCGTGGAATGCCGTCGCGCATCGAGCCGACCTCGTTCCCGAGCGACGCAAAAGTGGCGCACAAGAAAGACGACAGGACGGACGGACTCTATAAAACACGAACAAACCTCTGTGGCGACTGTTTACAATAAGCAGAGGCTGCAGGGGGTCGAGGGTCGGCCGTATCGGCCCAGTACGGCCTCTACCTTGCCGGAAGAGCGTATACAGATACGCTCGCTCGACCTCCAGAAAAGGCATCACAAAGGAAGCCGAGCGAAGCGGCCAGATAATAGAATAGAGAGTTTCGGGGGCGCGACCGGCCGAGACTCCCAAGACCAACGTCGTCAATAATAAATGGAGAACGGTGACAGAACCGAGGACAGGGGAAGGAAAGTTATTTTTTAAGGTATCACCAAGGAAAGAAATGGTCAGTGAGGGAGAGAAGGATTCATGCACTGGTTCCCGGAAGCGCGGCGGCCTGCTATACACTCTCTCTCTCTCTCTCTTCGCGCACAGGTTCCGTTAAAGTAAAAGAAGCGTATCTGCGAAAACGTTCCGCTTGCTAAGTTTATA
This sequence comes from Dermacentor albipictus, assembly GCF_038994185.2. Taxonomy (NCBI): domain Eukaryota; kingdom Metazoa; phylum Arthropoda; class Arachnida; order Ixodida; family Ixodidae; genus Dermacentor; species Dermacentor albipictus. The sequence goes on from NC_091821.1 coordinate 394,679,008, forward strand.
TTGTGCGGAACGAATGGCCTTGAGCGTCGGCTCTTCCTTTGGTGAAGCATCTTGACCCTGCTACTGAAGTTCCCACCTAGCGGAACATCCTAATCTCTTTTCACATAGATTCCGTAAGTGGTACGTGTCTGCAGAAGTGCACGGAACTCGCGTGGAACCGAACCGAGTGTGCGACAACAGCGGAAAGAAACGAGGCAGACCAGCGTGCGGTCATCGCGTGCGCGAGACCGATCGCGCACTGCGCTGCAGGTCTCCCTCGTATATAGCCAGCTGCTACGATGCCGAACAAACAGCTACGGTCTGTCCGGGAACGAGGGATACGCGAGAGAGAATTCGCGAAGCCCCAGCCAAGCTATACGTATACGAACGGGTGGGACGGACAGCTACACGCGTTGGCTCGTGGATGATAGGTTCTTTATGCGCAGCTACTACAATTTTTGCACTAGGAAGCGCCTCCAGGCCTTTAAATGCCCAGGAAAGCCACGAAGACAGCTATTCGAGAGAGAGAGAGCGAGAGAGAAAGAAAGAAAGAAAGAAAGAAAGAAAGAAAGAAAGAAAGAAAGAAAGAAAGAAAGAAAGAAAGAATCCCGAAGCGGGTACAAGTTTAGGGTGTTTTCCAGCGCTGCCGATTCAGTCGCACTTGAAGATTAAATAAATGAAGAATAGAAGGAAAAGGAAGGGGGCGGAAGAAGCAAACGTAGAAGCACAATTTTATTTCTGTCCCTGGCCACAGCAGCGGCAGATCGTTTTCAATACCTGCAGGTTTAACGAGTGAGATAAAACCGCTTTGCGACTACTAACGACTTGGCGGTTCTCGCTTACGGCGGATTTTTTTTTTTTTTTTCGATTTCCGTGACAGATGGGGCCGGACAATGGGGAAGGGGTGTGCTTGCGATGCCGCGGAGGGTGGGCGTGGCGTACCAGACGCTCGATAACGGCGATCTCCTTCCGTCTACCGCACCTCTTCCGTCTACCTCCACCAAAGTGCCACGAGGCAGAGTTAGTGAAGCGTAGCTGCATATACAGGGTGTTTACGAACTGCGCCGACGCTGCACACACAAAATGGCCACCCGAACCAGCCGCACGTTCCTCCCATCCGAATCGTCTCCGTTGATTATCGGCACGTCTTCAACACCGTGCCCCACCGATGCGTGAGGACATTTACTAAAGCGGCAATACGTGTTTCGGGAAGTACATGAAATAACTGCGCTCTCCTCTTCGACGCCGCTATAGCTTGCACCGGCGTCAAGGAGAGCGCTTAGCCCTCTCTTTCACTGCTTGGATTGACATCAGCTATATTCTTCGCGACGCCCCAATAGTGTCCACGCTGGTTGGTCGACCGCGGCGATGTAGCGGTCGAATAAATCCAATCATCATCACCTTACTCCTTCACTGCAGGACGAAGACCTCTCCCAGCGATCTCCACTTACCCCTATCTTGCGCAACCTGATTCCAACTTGCGCCTGCAAGTTCTAACTAAATACAAGCATATGCATTGTTAATCTTCTTTCTTTCTTTGGCTGTTTGTTTTACTCGACAAGCATAGCAGAACAGAAAGCTGTGCCAACTGGTATATGGACTGAACATGACCTGCGCTGCAGCGGGAAAGGCGCGCCACAAGATGCAGGTGTAAGGATGTAGCACTTCGTCTTTGCATTCCGCACGCTAATGCACATCAGCGTAAAGCAAAGGCAGTTGCAACTTTTTCTTGGCCTGCTCAACTTCAGCTTCATTACACTTCTCGCAGGGGCTATAATGTCCGTCTACTTTCATTTTCGTTGAAGCAAGCAACGCGACCAACAGACAGTTGGCATCGCCAGCTTTCCTTTTTTTCTCTCTTCTGGCATCGGCCTTAGTGACGCCAAAAGGGGAGGTCTACTTCCACTTTCCCAGCAGGTGCTCACAGCTTACGGTGGATTGTTAGGGTCACGCCAACGTTCTGTCGTATGACGTCATGCCTAATCGAAGGACCGCGTACGACGCAGCAGCCGCGCACGGCCAAAGCTGAACGTGCTTATATATAAGAACCGCGACATAGAAATTACCGTGAACGTGGTGCTATACCGCAAGGGACCGCTGGCTCCCACTCGTTGCGGAGCGACTAGGCCTAGGCAGTGCAGAAATACAGGAAGCGGCGGATTTAGCCCTTCATCCCTGGATTGAAAATGCGTTCCTATATTAAAAAATGATCCGTTCTATGTATTTCTTTTTCTCTTTTCTTTTTATCGCGATGTGCCATGCGATAGTCATTTACGCACTACGTGAAAAGTGCCTGTACTCGCGCGACCTTCCATTCAGAGAAGAAAAAAAAAACATTACAGCGGCGGTTTGCAAATGAAGCTCAAATAGCACAAATTACGTTGAGCAACCCAACTCCGGCCCGCGCGGAATCTGCATCCAACGGATATGCCCTGACAACGCACGATATATATATATATATATATATATATATATGCTGTTTTGTGACTTCCGCGTTTCGCGACTCATCCCCGCCACGGCAGCTTTCCAATCGGCGCCGCCGCAGTCAGGAATGCGCGGCTTCCTCTTCGTTCTTTTTCTATTTAATAACCGGAACGCAGAGCCTGTTAAATCTACCGATGCATTATTAATGCGGAAGTCACGCAGGCGTCAACGTGACTGGCGAACGAACGAACACAAACGGGGGAGGGACACACGGTTCGCTTGGGCATTTTTCTATTGCAGCCCGTTCTGTTTTTGTTCTACTAGATATATGCATAATAAGCAGAGAGAAAAGCCTGCAAAGAGAAAAAGGTGACCAAAAGAAAGAAAGAAAAGGGGGACAGAAAGAAAGAAAGAAAGAAAGAAAGAAAGAAAGAAAGAAAGAAAGAAAGAAAGAAAGAAAGAAAGAGAAACAATGCGAGACTGTAAGAATCAACGTGTGCTCATAAGCCTGGAGGACAAAAGGAGAATGGAAAGTCGATCACGTGAGCAGAAAGCGAATAAATGACATAGGGCTAAAGAAAGCGACAGGAAAAGCTGCGGAAGAAGAAAACGGGAGAATGAACGGGAAAGCGAGAGCGTACGAACGAACGCGCAATCCTGAAGCCTGGGGGACAAACTGCACAGAGAATCGAAAGTCACTTGAGAAGGGAGTCAAGGAGTGCCAGAAGGCTGAAGAAATGTGACTGAAAGGGAGGCAGAAGAAAACGACGAAAAAGAGCACATAAAGGAAAAGGGGGAAAAAAGGACAAATAAAACGGAGACGCAAGGAAAGCTTTTCTACTCGCTCTGTTTGGGTCGTAGGCAGGGTTGGGAGGGGGTCGTTGTATGGGGTGGAAAGGGCGACGGTGTCAGGGCCGGATGAAGAAACTGGGTCATCCCCGGCGGCGTCCGATCGCTGCCGCCGGCGACGGCGGCACAGACGTAGACGGGCCGATCGATCCACCGGAAGTGACGCACCGGAGACCGGCGCAGCGGCATCGAGCCGCGTACACAATGCCTAACAGCCCCCCTCTCCCTCTCTCCCCGCCTACGCGCGCCTTCTTCCTTCTCGCTAAATAATCCACGAACGCCACGCGCGCATGACCTCCTCACCCTTTCCTATCGCGCTTACAGCGACCTGCATCATCTCCGTGACCCAGTGCCCTGCCGTGCGCCCCGGCTAGAACCGACATACCCGCGTTCCACCACCGGGAGCGTCATTTTAATCATCACGAACGCCACGGAGAGTGGGACAAAAAGAAAAGTATGGGGGAAGGGGAGTGGGGAGGCACGGTAGGAATTCATAACGCCCGTTATTAAATATTACTTCAACATGAAAAAAAGGGAGGCATAGTGGCTGGTATTTGATTTGGGTAAACTGCGCGAGTGGCACCAAAAAGCTGACGACATTCGAGACATTTCCAGAACTTGCGTGGGGAGAAAAAAGGAACACTTTAGAAGACGAAAAGACACGAGGGATGGAGTGACGCTGGTCCTACTGTTTTTTGTTAGTTTTACGTCGGGAACTCCGATTGTACACTGTTCTTGAACCTACATTTATGCAGAATGCGGATTAATAACCTTGGCTTAAGGTGTTCTTTTTTTTTTTACACACTAAACGTTCGAACTGACCCGATTGTCTAGGCATGAGCTACAGTCCATCTTTCTGTCTTGGGAACCAGGAACGACACACATAACGCACGCACGACACCAGTCGCGTCACGCGCCCTCTCAATGCGGTTTTGTTGCTCGCGTTCACAGTTAACGCAATTCTCCAACATAAAGATTCCTTCAACGGCGTGAAGAAAGATTATCGCAAAAGAAGTACGGCGATTGTGCCTGCGCCAAATGCCCTTCAATTAACTGCGATCAACTGTACCGCTCCGTGGAAGAGGTTCTAAATATAGACGAATTACGATCAGCTCCTCCTCCTCTCTTCTAAGAATTGGGAAAAGGCTGCGCCTACATATCCCCTAAACAAAACTGGTGAACATTTCGTAACACCCAATTAGTGCTACAGCCCGACAGAGCTAAGCCCCGCAGCAGAGAGAGAGATCGAACTTTGCAAAGCTCGCAGCCTCCAAAAGCTCGAAACGGCCTTTCAACCCACACTGGCAAGCTGCCATTCCGTGGGATAAAAGCGAGCGAGCGAGCGAGAGATCTAAAGAAGGGGAAAAAAAAAGAAGCTAAGCGGCGGCACGGAGCAACGCCCCATGCTGACATTTAATATTCTTTTGCACAATACGAGCGTGTAGAGCGGTAGAAACTGGCCCGGAGCCCCGTTCACTGCATTCGCGTTGTGGTACCACCGCATTTACCGAACGAAGCAATCAACGGACGAGCCGAGCAGCGGCAACGTGCTTGGCCAGAAAACGGATAATGCACGCTTTTTCTTTTCGTTGCTATTTTTTTTTTCATACGCGGGGGCGTATAGTTAGGGAGATTAGGAACGGCACGGCTAAATAAGTTTGAGCCCACGCAGTACCCCGTCGTACATGGTCGACCTCACGCGAGTGGCTCAGATGCGAGCTCAATGGATTCCCTCAGCCCTTCCACTTGAGATCACCCTATAGACACGAAAAGTTGAATGCCAGTCATTATTTATAGCTTATTCGTGGCGACGTGAATTGTACCGCATGTCCTTGTTAGTTTCACATGATCCTATAGAGCTTTTCCGTTTAATGTCGGCATTCCCTTAAAGGTAGTACATATATGCCTGGATGCATGGGTCCCTAAAAAAAAAAGTACCCTATGAAAAGTAGCAAAGGAGCAAAAAAAAAAAAAACATGTCGTGTCCGAGTGTAGTGAAGTGCTTGTGTAACCAATCTTATCAGGGGTAACGCAAAAAAAAGAGCAAAAGGTGCCACTGTGGCGCTTAAAATATGCCGATCCACATAAAATTTCCTTCGTTCTGCTAAAATACATGGAATTACGACTTTATGCGGTACTTAATTGGGGCTTAAGTGGGAACCGGATTAAGGGTCTACTACCGTAAGACCTTGTTCACTCCCAAAAACAAGTTCCGCTTTCTTAGCCCCCTCCCCGCCTCCTCGTTATTCATTTCCTTCTGAACGCGCCGCAGTGGCTTAGTTGCTATGGTGTTGCGCTGCTAGACACGAGGTCGCGGGATAGAATCCCGGCCGCGTGGCCGCACTTCGATGGAGGCGACATGCAGTAATGACCGTGTCCAGTGCATTGCGGGCCCGTTAAAGATCCCCTGGTGGTCACAATTATTTCGGATTCCCCCACTACGGCGTGCCTCGTAATCAAATCGTGGTTTTGGCACGTAATACCCCAGAATTCATTCATTTGCTTCTTGTCGCTTACGTCTTAAGTGGGTTCTTGTTGTGCTGCTACTCCCAAAGCAGCTTTTACACAAAGTCGCCGCGATTATTCTGAAGAAATATTAATATTTGCCAATGTTAACCGGCATCAAGCGTAATTAAGTCTATTGCGGGGCAAAGACATCCCGGGTGATAGTTGGTCGCTCCCGACCTGAGTCAGGCCAAAGCAAGCCTGCGACCTCGAATTCGTTAATTTTGTTACTTTTATCTAATCTCCGGCCGCTTCCATTCTGAAGGTACTCTGACCTACTAACCAATCGAGAACAGGCATCTGACGTCATCAGAGGTACATAAAAAGAGACTGCAGAAGAACCGTTCTTTCAGTTGTGAATGGCGCCCTTTGGAAAATACGGAAATCTGCGGTACAACAAAAAAGAAAAAGAACGACGCGAAACCCTGGGCACGTCATAATCTGTAAATAAATAGGCCAGAAGATTGTACATACATATCATACGTAATTAAAATTAAATTATGGGGTTTTACGTGTCAAAACCACTTTCTGATTATGAGGCACGCCGTAGTGGAGGAGTCCGGAAATTTCGACCACCTGGGGTTCTTTAACGTGCACCTAAATCTGAGTACACGGGTGTTTTCGCATTTCGCCCCCATTGAAATGCGCCCGCAGTGGCCGGGATTCGATCCCGCGACCTCGTGCTCAGCAGCCCAACACCATAGCCACTGAGCAACCACGGCGGGTCATATCATGCGTAGTGTTTCGATGCACCGTTCTCCAAAACCAAACAAAGTTTCGCTTACATGGACAGACATCGGGGATGCGTTCCGCCTCATGTTTTCTCTTTCATACAATAAGCCTTTCTTTCCTGCTTTCTTCCTTCCTTCCTTTCTTTGCACTCCGCGCCCCGCCGTTGCTTTTCGTCTCGACCGGCCCAACACATACGGCTGCGGACTGCTGCGGCACTCTTGCAGAGGCGCGGGACAACGCGGAGACGGTCCGCGAAGCCCAAGCCGCGGTGCGCTCCCAGGGCGCGCGCCCATCTCTCCCTCCCTTTCTCAACGCTACGCGGCAGACGGCGAGAGACCCTTGGCGGCGCTGACGCCGCCGCGTGCTCGGTAAGCGACGCGCTGTCGCCGCCGATGCCCTCCCACCATTGAAGGGGCGCTTGGCCGGAACGAATGAATCGACTGACACTTCCATCCCTGCTCCTAACTCTCCCCTTTAACCTCTCACCCCCTTCCCACACACGGGCCCCTCTCTCTTTCCATGCGCTCGCCCCTCGCCGCTCGTTCTTTAATGGACAAGATGGCGACGCGGTACGCGCCCTGCCCATACGTCCCGGCGGCAGAGACAAAACACGAGCGGCCGGCCAGACGAGCAAGACGAATAGAAGCAGACGAACAGCGAAACTGGCGACGACGCAGACGACGGACGGAGAGCGGTGCGGACGTAGTGGAGACGCCAGGCTGTGCATACGACGAACTACGCCGAACAAAGAATGCCAAAAAGAACAACTGCTCTTCGGGGCAGCGCCTTTCTTTTTTTTTTCTTCAGACAGAAATATTAAATCAAACATGCTGAAGTGTTTCGCTCGCTTAGACGGTGCTTCACTCGCTGGAAGTAGAAGAGTAAGAGATTCGCTGGAACACGGCCAACGAACGTTTCCGCGGTGGCATGCTGCTTTTTTGGGCCCAGGCCATCAAGAGAGGCAGCCATACAGGAGGCCTAACTCTACTGGTTTCCGGATCAGACGACATATATATAAAAAAAAACGATTACTGCAGAAACTGCTTAGTGGTGCATGTCAGAGAGCGCATAAGTATTCTAGAAGAATTCTAGCATGTGAGCCAATCGATTCCCTGCTAGGGAGGCTGGCAAACAAGAACTGAGCGGGCAGTGAGGCGCGAAATATGCTAGCAGCAAAACCACAGTGCGAACTGCACCCGACAAAAAACTTTACGTCCAATATCTCAAGTTTGGAGTACGCGCCTACGTTAGGGAAAAGGAAGCTTTTAAGGTGATGTGATAGTCGACGTTTCGACTAATGCTTCGACGTACGCCAAAAGTAGGCTTCGCCGTGCGCTTCAGCGCCTGTCAGAGAAGCCAGCTTTACAGACTGCGTGTAAAACCCTTTGGTTTTGCGGATGCCTCGTCAATCCTCTTTCATCGCGTACCCAGACAGCAGATTACGCAAGCACTTTTTCCACAAATGCCAACGTAGTCACGTGCATGAACAATCACTGATGCTTCAGTGACTTCCTATTCACGACGTAAGTCTCACTATGAAGCGTATTAGAAAAATTTTTGAACCATAATTCCTGAGACCGTTTGAGTAATGCCACTACATTAAACAAGCATGAATCGGTCCATAGAAAACCCAAGCGACACGATGTTTGGCCCGCCAATCCTCTTCCATATTTTCGAGACATGCGTAGCTAATGTGCAACCTGACTGGCGTACAATAGGCTGACTTGCCTTTTTTGGTTACTTTATTGCCGTTTTGCCTTGTCTTCTTTCTTGGTTACAATATTTATTATTGTAATCTTTATTATCGCATTTCCGCCGTCGGCGTCGCCGGGAGGTTACATTTAAAGTCCAAGGGCGATAACACCGCCGCCGAGCGCCCTACGCTGTACGTGCGAGTGAAGGCGTGCGAGAGCAGCCGATGATCGCGCATCAATCTCGCCCGCGACCCGCCGTGGTTGCTCAGTGGCTATGGTGTTGGGCTGCTGAGCACGAGGTCGCGGGATCGAATCCCGGCCACGGCGGCCGCATTTCGATGGGGGTGAAATGCGAAAACACCCGTGTACTTAGATTTAGGTGCACGTTAAAGAACCCCAGGTGGTCAAAATTTCCAGAGTCCTCCACTACGGCGTGCCTCATAATCAGAAAGTGGTTTTGGCACGTTAAACCCCAAATATTACTAATCTCGCCCGCGCGAAAGAGACGAAAGCAGGAGGGAAGCGCGCCGTCTCCCGTCATGCGCGAGGAACCGAACTTTGCGAGACACCGGGGTGGGGGGAGGGTAGGGGAGAGAGGGGGGCGGCGTTCTACTCCGGCTGCAACTGCGCATGTGGCGGCTGCGCGCGGTCGACCGGCCTGCATATTGAGAGCGATATGTGTGGGGGCACAGTCGAGGTATGTCGGCGGCTCGTAGCTTTGTGCGTGCTGTTTGTTCTCGGCGTTCACTTTTCGTTGAAGCGACAGACAGCATGAATGTCACTTCGCTCGCTGCTGCTGCCGCGTTTCCTTACGCCAGCGTGTTGACAGCGAGTTTCCGCGGTCATCAAGTCAGATTTATTTTATTTATATTAAAATACTGCAGCCCTATTCAGGGCTATTGTAGGAGTGGAGTACAACAAACGCAAGTAACTGAAAGAAAGGTAGTTGAACATACGAAAGAGGACAGCAATATTATTGCACTAGTGCTTCTACAAAATCAGACAGCGCCAATTCACGAACAGAACCGGTGTTAAAAACGGCCAGCTGCAGTGCAAGTTTTGCCACCCAGTTGCGACTATGGCGGCAACATTCCGGGAGCGTCGCCGCACACCTCTAGCCACGGCGTGACTAAGTCGACTGTGTGTGAACAACAATATGTGCGTCCTCGACTCTCCGTCGTTGGAGCCGAGTTTGACGAAGTCGCCATTGTAACTAAACGGGCTCGGCGGACCAACTATTGTTACTGAGCCACGGGAACTTCTACTGACACCCCTTCCCACGCGCCGACCAAGACGCCAGACAATGGGCGGCCCGCGGGCGCGCTGCAGTTCGGGGAATAAATGCCCCCACGGTGCCTCGTTCTCCTCTACGGGGCCTGGTCAACTCGCCTACGGTGCTTAGACGGCCGTTTCCGTCACCTGGGTATCGGGAGAGGACCGAGTGTTTAAAAACCGCTGTTGTGCGGCTGCTCAGGACACTCTCTCTCAAGCACTCATGTTAGACTGATGTACTTTCTCAAACAGTCATGTTAGACTGATATAAATACTGTAAATAAGCCCATATTCCTCTTTCTCGATGAGAAGCAGTCCTTCCCTTCATCAACGTCCTCAGCGTAAATAAGTTGGACGACGGCATGGGCCAGCTACCTTCTAATTCATGCCCGACTCCAATCTTGAGAACGGATCACGAGCGATGGGATTGAACCCCCAATCACAACACCGGGTAAACTCGTTGCAGCAGTAGACGACTCTCTGGAAATAATTGTGTTTGAACATGTTAGTGCGCGCAAAGAAAGGCTTTAGGTTGAGGGTGTGACAAAGTATAGTTGGAAGAGCACTGGCATACCCGATGTAATCATCAGCGGATACTCGACAGCACGAGTGAATAAGTGAATGTAATAGATTTATGGAATGCATATGCCGCCTTGAGATAAATTCAAAGAATTCATTGCGGATGAGGGCGAAAAGTCAGCATTGTAGCAATGACAAATGAAATTAACAGCCTTCCTTTGTACCGATTCAACTTCGTTCCGGACGCATGAAGTGTACTCTAATACAGGGCGAATGAGTGTTTTATACATTAGTAATTTAGTGTATTGTCACGCTTTAGATGTTCGTCTCAAGTAACCTAATTTTCTTTGTGATTTAGATGTAATGGGATCAACATGCTGAGACCACTACATGTTGTGTGTGAAGATATTCCAATGTATATGTACACCTGTGCCCGAGGAACTATTGTGTTTGATGTGTTAATGTGTTAATGTTTGCTTGTGCGCGCGTGACACCACGCTTGTTAATTTATTCAGTATGTGCCTACATTTACAAGTTTATACGGCCGATAAAAGTACTATCCTTATTCGTATAGCTGTCCACTAATTTTCTAAACAAGCGATGCTTCGCCTTTCGGGCGAAACTGCGACATTTTATTTTATAAGGGGGGAGAGGTATTGGAAGAAATGGGCCCGACTTGGATCTGAACGGAATGGGAGATACTTCAAACTCCTATACCGTGAATAGTACACGCCTAGGTAAACCACCAGCAAGACAGGGGTAACTGGAGATGGCTGCGAGTGGCCATCGTCCTCCATTGCACATAAATAGATTATCATAATGATGATGATGATGTAAACAGCTGCTCCAACGAGTTCTCGAGAAGACGTCTCTTGCCCAGATGGCGGATACAGGCTTGACTGATGGGGTTTGCCATCCCGAAGCAACACAGTAGCTACATAAGCGAGACACCGTGGTGGAAGGGCTACGGATTAATTCTGAATACCTGGACTTTAACGTGCAAACTTGTTACACAAGTAGCATTGCGCACCCATCAGAATATGGTCGCTGGAGCGGCGAATGAAATCCGCGGCTTCGTACTCGGCACTTACTTCGTACCACAGAGAAACCGCTGCGGGCCGCACACGGATTTATTACGCCCCTGCGACTTGAAAGAAAGAATGAAAAAAAAAGTGATGTACTCCCAAAAGACGGACGCCTTAAATTAAATATATTAAAGACTATAGTGCACACAGTGCACCTCCGCAAGAGGTAAGCCGATGGGATTTTGCAGCAAATTTTCTCGCCCATACGTATTGGCGCCGGCAGCACTCCAATTCTTATTAACGTATGAGAAGCCTGCCCATGCGAAGGACGTTCAACAACTCGCGGGCCCAGCAACGCACGATGCAAACGCAGCGACGGCATTGGAACGATGCTGCAATGCTGCGCACGTGTTACGCCACCCAGCTAGGTTCATATAAGAGTGGGACAGCTCTTTTACTCGTTAGCTATTTTGCCTCGTATAGCAACGGCGGTCGCAGGCTGTCCGCGTCGGGATGTAAGGCAGGGTAGAGTATACGCCACGCGACCATGCAATTTTCTCGGGCCGCGAAAGCGACCGCATCCTTACGTACTTACGAACGTATATGCCGCGCAAAGGCGTCCTTGTGATGGGACAGGGACGTGCGATGCTAAAAGAACCAAAGATCACCTGAGCGAACTTCAGCGCCGAATGTCTATCGCCTCCTCTTCATCTATTTGCTACGCCAGAATAGCGCATGCAAACATTTATGTTCCTGTTCGGCTACGAAAGGTTTGCCAACCCTAACGAAGCACGCTTCGGCGCCCATGGAAGATTACCCTGCCCAAGTAGCGTCCACTTGGAAATCTACGCCAATCGAGATTCGAGCAGGATACAGTGGAGCGCTTTTCTCACCGGCGGAGCTTTAACGTGAATGCATGCTGACAAGCGCTCTTTGTTACGGGCATCTGGTGACAGGAATGGAGATTGCTCTGACTGCGGTATATTTTGAGAGAAGGAAAAAGAAAGCATCAAGGCTATTTGCCACTCCAGCAACTTTGAGATCACATCTGCAGGGAAAAGCGCAGCAATGTTTTGTTCCGCGTGCGAGTGGCGTATCCATTAATTTACCGCTGGTCATTACACACTCCTATTTCAGTACAACTGAAACAGCAGCACATGACAGCCGAATACCGCCCCAGTTAACACAGGCTATCGTGGAAAATCGTCGGCGAGCTCAAAAATTGTACCACTCAACGACAACGCCCCATTAGATCGACACGACCCACTTTAGAATAAGATAGTGAACGGAAATGCCCAACTGCACGCGCTTTGGGCTGACGATTATTCCGCCCTCACGCTGCCGGTCTCGTAGTCAGCATAGCTACCGAAGAAACTTGACAGTGTGCCAGGCGGTGGTCCTGGGTTCGATCCCCCGACGGGGACAAATACTTCTTCAGCTGCAAATTTTGTTTTCAAAGCAACCAGCACGGGTTACCTTTTTAACACTACACCACAATGAAACCGGTGACAAGCTTCTTTTTCTCTCCGCTATAAGATACACGTCGCTATATAAGTGAGTTAGATGCCCTTGCTCGCTCTCACTCCAGCTTAACAGCGTACACAGCAACGACATCGCAGAGAACGTCTACACCCCAGCCTCCAACGATAAGCCACAAACGTAAATATAGGAGAAACAGACGCGCATTATACAGCTTTTAACGACTCTGCAGAGCTTCCGCAACGTACCGATGAACGCGGGCAAACCGGACGTAATACAGTGCACTGTGAGCCGAGATCGAGCCGCACGTACCGGAAGCGGTTGGGGCCCTGTCGCATGGTCGCGCTGTCGGGAAAGCAGAAAGGCTGCTCAGAGAACGCGCGCCGCTGCCCCCGCGGAAGAGCAGCGGCGCTTAATGACTTCCTGAATATCGCGTGCAGCACAGCCAGCCGAGCCGGTGATAGCGGCAAGCAGTGCTGACGGGCACGCGCAAGGCGCCGTGTTATTACGGAGCGCCTGTTGCGACGCGCGATGCATCTCGCCCGTTGTTACGTGGAACACGTGGTTAACCTTAGAGAGCCCTGGCCTGACGCACGGACCCTACACACTGGGCTACAGTAAAGCCCCTGCATCTACGCGCCACCGCCGCTCTTGGCCGGCGGTGGCGCGTAGATGCAGGGGCTTTAGGCTATAGAAGGGTCGCCGCCGAGCAGTGGAGAGCTGCGACATAATTTCGACTATATACACGCCAGGCGCGCTGTAACGTGCGCCCGACTCTAAAGAACGTGCCGTTTCCTCGTTGGACCGGTTGGATGGCGCGCTGTAATAGAACGTGTGGACGAGTGCGAGAATAAATGAATATCAGATATTGCGACCGCTCACTCCAAAGGTGGGTTATGTGAAAGGGCAGCAGGCGGCACACAGGTGCGCAGGCCCCAAAATAAACGCCGAGTGACGCGCGAGCGCGTTTTTAATAAAGGGCCGCGAGCTGCACCACGCAGTGATCACAGAAATATCCGCTTCCCGTGCGAACCGGACAAGTGTTTCCCATGCACAGAACAAAACTCAAATGAAACTGAGGGAAACCAGCGTATACGGCGGTCGAAAGTGGCGACAACACGCAGACGGTGCGTTGATATATGAGCAATTTAGCCGATCCACTAATACTTTGTTATTAGGCGGGCACCTTCGACATTTCAAACTGCGACACGGCGAGGGGGGTGGCTGAACGCAGTGGCCAAGTCAGTTTAGCATACACGATTGCAGGAATGAAGCGCCAAGCGACACGGACACAAGAAAGAGTAAAACGATTTACTAAAGGACGACGAAACATGTTTATATAAGCAGTACTTGCTTTCGTGCGATATACCTATACTGCAATTCTCCAGGTGATAGTGATATTCGCGCCACACTTACGTATTGCTCGCCAAGCAGGCTGATCTTTCTCTCTCCTATAGCTGTGAAGCACTTTTGTCGCCGCTACTTTCCCAACTGTGCACGGTACACAGATATTTGTGATTTCGGTGCGTGGAGCGCATATATTAGTGTATAGGTACAATATCTGCGCAAAAGCATACTGCCTACATAAATATAGGCTCTATCATTGTGCTAGCGTTATAAGGAACAACTCGTTCAGAGATGAACACGACGGAACGAGGCATGAACAGGTGAAGCGCAAACTATCAACTGCATTTATCATAGTATTTTTTCTTTTCTTTTTTGAGAACGCATGGCCAAAGAAAAAAAAACAATGAGAAAGCTGCCATAAACGGGGACCACGTGACAAAGCCTTCAATTGCCGCTCAGAAGATCCACTTCTTGCCTTGAAAAGCTGATAGAATTAGAGAGCACTAACGCACTCGCCTGAAATTCCGGATAGCATAGCGCGTGTACGCTTCCAATATTTATCTTATCAGCGATCTTTCTATAGAATTGAAGTGTCCGTGAAAATGGGTTTATACATTCGCACCTGACGCAGTGCGCTGCCAATGTAAACGTCTCCTTCCTCTGCGTTTGTACCAGTCCTAGTTGTCTCCTTATGCGCTAGCGAAAAAAAAAGGGGGGGGGGGAGGTGGGGGTTGGGGGAAGAAAATACGGAATCTCACCATCCAACGCAATTTAAAGCGTTGCTATAAGTAGCCTCTGCCGTCTTTCAATAAATCGGCTCTAAGTAGCGCATTGTGTGTCTCTGCACACTTCACAGCAGCCCGTGTCACTTGAAGCCTCGCTCCTGGAATACATATACTCATGGCTTTCACTCCGCCACTATTCAGCAGGCTTACAAATGCCCCTATAGAGCTTCGACCTGAGTGGCCACCACTGTAAACGCGCAACGTGAAATTGATCACCACTTATACAGCAGCAAACACTACATCCGCACAAAGTGCTCAGAGTAAATTAAGGTTCCGAAGGCGTGCAGGCAGCGCAAGAGCGTCCCTTGTCTAAATTAGCGAAATAGTTCTGATGGCTTCTAATCAAGTAAAAAAAAAGAACAGATTATTGTTATACAGTCTCACCGTCTCGCCGTAACTTGTAGACGCATCTGCCTGCATAAATTCGCGCCCGCAGTTATATTACTTCGCTATAGGCTACAAAAGTTTCTAGGTTAGGACATTTCTGCAATGCATCCAAGGTGTCCTAAAAAAATAATTTTTTTCATGGTTTCTTTCAAGAAACCATGCAAGTGCGCATCAGCAGTCTGGGATCCGCATAAAGCATATCCCATCGACGCTATAAGCATATCCCATCGACGACAAGGTATATACTGTCCTTGTAGAAATGAGTTACTACATTACGCTTCTGCAAAAGCAAAAAGACATCAGTCGTATATAACGCGCAAGGAGGCTCGGTGATCCACAAAGGACGCAAGAACGAATATTTGGCGGCGGCGGCGCCTCCGAGTTCCTGCACGAGAGCTCAAGCCGAAGATTATTTTTTTAAGCTCAACGACAAAGACTGGAGGGTTGGAACGCGTACAAAAATAGCACGAACGGTCCATTCGTAACTCTAAGTTTATCATTCCAACCTCGAGCATCTTGAATGGTGAACAAGCAATAGCGCATGCGTAGCCCCAGAGCAGTATGTACTCATCATAGCTAGACAGAAGAAGCAAAGAAAGAGTGCGCCAGAACCAGCTCACCATAACGAAAACACTGCTAAAGGTGCGCGCAAGCACACTACGACGAACAAAAAAACTATTACTTATTAAGGCGAATACTTTGATCATGGAGTGTGACAGTGACTTGGCGCTAAACTCAAGGACAGGAAAGTCTGACCTTTATTTTCTGCTATAATAATAAACTTCTATTTTAATCCGCCAAACGGAGGAAAACTGATTTGTCTAAGAACATAGCTATACCACCTCGGCGTGGTTCTGTGCCCCCTTACGTGACGAAGGCGCGTCCATTACAGAGCTGTGGGAGCGAGACAACGCTGTTGCGAGGCCGTATGGTTCGCGTGCCTCCGGCCATTGAACAATGACGACGCCTCGATCGGGCTTTCCATGTACACGAATAGCTCGAGCGATATTACGAGTTGCGGGCGATAATGTCAGGCACCATGAAGGAAAACACGGAGCGAAACACCGAAACCAGAGATAAAAAGAGTCTTTCTAAACAACAATGAATCATCGTCTTGAAGTGAAAGGACAGGGGAAGCTTGGCGCTTTGACAGCGCACATATAATGCGTGCCCTGTTAGGCAGTTTCCTGCCCCTACTGCCAGGCCAGAGATGAGAAAAGAAGAACAAAAAAGGGGACCAACGCACCGCACACGCACACGAAGTATTTCGGCAGCATTTCCAACAGCCGGCACGTTTGCGTCGCCACGATATAGGAAAAGAAAGAAAATCAACTTGGAGAGAATCGAGTCATGGGCGAGTTAGAGTATACTTGTATGTGAAATGGGCACTGAACGCAGCGCAGATCCTTTCTGCGGCCCTATAGATTCCGAGTGGCGCAGACCAGTCCCACCCTCGGCTATTGCATGCGCGCGATCGCCCGTCGTTGCGACGCCGGTCACGGGCGGCCGATGGAGAGCCTGTCCACCACCACACCGCGGCACAGGACTTGACGGGGCTGCGTAGTGTTGTGCCATTACCACAAGCCCGGATTCCGAATCTGCAATATGCATAATCTATCCTGCGAGCGCCCTAATTCTCCCTTCACAAGGCAGGATGCTGAGCCGTCAGGCAGCGGTGTCCTGCGGGAGAAGCCTCGGCGAGCAGCGTGTTCGGACGTGTCACCGTGTGCCAGACAGCCCGGCGCCGCACCTCCTTTTGCATGGAGGTCTCCGCGCGCGCGAACTTTGAACCGGGTGGCCAGCGCGGTCGCTGGTTGGACCCCTCGGACGACCGTCGTGTGCTGACTTTGTATTGGGCCGTTTGAGTGACAATGGTTCCTCGGGGATTATAAAAGCAGCGACGCGCTGCCTGAAAAACAGGATCCGCCGACCCACCGGGAGACAGTGTCGCTCCCGACTGGGGTGAGATGTGTCACGCGTTTTCGCCGGACGCCGTCGTGCGGGAACAGTCGCGTTTGTGTGAGCTCTCGGCCCCAGTGCCGATCCGATCTTGTCCTGTACAATAACCTGTATATAATGTATAAAGTCCCTTTTGTTATGCTCATCGACGCCAGGCTCGGAGTCTTCGCTACCAACGCTCTGTCACGAAACGGGTGACGAGCGCTACGGGACCACAAAGTCGTAATAGTGGTGCAGCGGTGCAAAGTCCGTAACAGTGGCGGCACCGGTTGGAAAGTTCGTAACACTGGATGGCAGCTACGGGATTGACCGGCATCAGCTACCTCGGCGCGGTGAGTGCCTGAAGTTTACCTCAAACACCAGACTTTCTCTGACACAGGTTATAGTAGCTTAGGGAAGGATTTGGTGTTGCATTGTGATAACCTTGTGTGTTTCAAGCCTAGTAAGAGTGTTTTGAAAACCAGGGGATGCTGAGGGGGTAAACAGGGCAGTGTGTGATATACTTGCATATGTCTTACTAGTAGTGTTATAGTAGCGTACGGCAGGTATATTCAAAAAGGGTAAACAGCAGGAGGACAGTGTGAACGATGGAGAAGTACAAGGTGAAGGAACTTCTCGAAATTTGTGAGGAGTTGGGCATTGAGTTGGGCTCAACCAAAAGAAAGAATGCGATCCTTGAGGTCATGAGGACTGGGGACGTAACGGCTGAGGAAGCCGCAGAGGCCTTGGCGGGTATCAATGAACGTCGCGAAGAGGAAAAGGAGGAAAGGAGAGAACAGCAACGTCGCGAGGAGGAAAAGGAGGAAAGGAGAGAGATTCGTGAGCACGAGCTTAAAATGAAAGAGTTGGAGATCCGAAATAGATCGCCGGCGCCTAGTCTCACTTCTAACGTTCCAAGAATACGCGATCAACTTCCACCCTTTGTCGTCGGAGAGGATATGGCCAAATACCTCGTGAAATTTGAGCACGTGTGCGAACGGAATAGCATTGAGCGATCCGTTTGGGCACAGAATCTGTTAGCCTTGCTTCCTGGGGAGGCATCAGACGTAATAACTTGCTTATCGAAAGAGGCGTTTGAGAGCTACAGTGATGTGAAGGAAGCGCTACTGCGGAAGTACAAATTGTCGCCCGAAGCTTTCCGGCAGAGGTTCCGGTATGCAAAAAAGAGCAAAGAGTCGAATGTTGACTTCGCGTTTCGTCTAAAAGCCGACTTGGTGGAATGGCTGAAGGGCGAAGAGGTTTACGACGACCGCGACAAAATTGTCGAATGCATCGCGTTGGAGCAGTTCTACCGTTGCATTGATGAGGATGTCCGGCTCTGGCTGCAAGATAGGCTAAAGGATGTTAAGCTAAACAAGGCAGCAGAGTTAGCGGAAGAGTATTACACACGCCGCAGCTTGCACAGCAAGGCAGTGCGCGTAGAAAAAGCTGATAGGAGAGATTGGTTTTCCGGGAAGCCCGACGAACGGAAGCAAATCACGCGTCGCGAGTTTCGGGACGACGAATCCCTTACCAAAGAAACTGTAAGGGAAGGACAGAATGCACCTCAGAATGATGACGATGGTCCGAAACAGCGAAACGAAATGACGCGTTCTTTTGAAAAACGGAAACCGTTAACCTGCTACAATTGCAAAAAGCAAGGGCACATCGCTGCAAGCTGCCCAGAGAGAATTGCTTTTGCAACGATACAGGAAACTCACAAAAACATACGTCTATTGGAGCCCTATGTGCAGGAAATTAAGGTAAACGGCAAGAAGTGCCGAGCACTGCGGGACTCTGCAGCAACTATGGACGTTGTTCACCCGTCTTTCGTCTCCTCGAGTGATTTTACGGGAGAGTTCGTTAGGATACGGCAAGTGGCCGAGAAGGAGAGTGTCTGTTTACCGATCGCAACGGTTATCATTGAAGGAGAGTTTGGGAAACTTAACACCGAAGCCGCTGTGTCAGCCGCCCTCCCGGAGCAATTTTCCTACCTCTTCTCAAATAGCTCGGAGCAGCTGCTGAGGGATCACGGCAAATCATTCTTTGCCGACGTGGCGTACATGGCCCCCACGCGATCCGAAGCGCGCCCGCTGTCGAGGGAACTTGACTTAGCGTCGGTGAGCGAACAGCGGTGCGGTACAGGGACCGATCAGGGTAACTTGAGTGGCGAGCAGTCACGGGAGAGGCAGAGCTCGGAGGCTGGCCTAGGCGAGCGGGTCCTGGAGGTGAGTGGGAGTGACGCGTGCAGTGCTAGCCGCGATATAGACGCGACGCCGCAATTAGGCCACGCGGGCTCCACACTCGCTCCGGTTTCCGCCAGCTGGCAGGAGCAGGCTGCAGTTGAAAGGGAAACTCGGATTCGCGAGCAACAGGAAGATTGTTCACTAGCCGATCTGAGGAAGAGCGTCAAACGGGGAGTGAAAAAAAAGAGGGTTTCATTTGGCAAGGAATCTGGCTTATTGTACCGCCGCTACACGGATAAGCAGGGTCGCAAATGTAAGCAGCTTCGGATTCCGCGAAAATATCGCCGGGAAAAATGAATGACCTCATTTGCTTCCTCAGTAGTATGTTTTCGGTCCAAGTGATTTCAAGGGGACCATTCCATTTGTCATTATTATTGCTGATTATTAATTGTTTCTATTTTGGTGTGTTGTTAATTTGAAAACTGATTGTTTGAGCCTTGTGTGCTAGATCGTACACCTGCCTCTTGTTGCAGCGGGAGCAAAAGGGGATAGCGATTTAGTTAGGTTGATTTGGATTATGGCCTTGTCTGGTGTTTGACGGGAGACAGAGGGCACTTGTTCGTGTTGGGTGTTGCCTTTTGCCGGTCGGTTTTGCAAGCTGCAGAACGACCAACCGGGACCAGTGGCGAGAAGCAAGGTCTTAGGAACGACCCGAGCGGAGCTGGTCAAGGTGCCTTGGCGACGACGCGGTGAGCAGAGCTCCTGTCCTGGCGAGTCGGACCTGGGCACGTGAAGTTACCTGGCGTCCCGACACTGGACGTGAACTTGGACGAGCCTGACGAACGTGCGCGCCTGGCATCCGAGCCACGTGGAGGCAGCTCGTCTTCCCGGCGCCTTATCTGAGGGCGGGGATGCTGTTGTGCCATTACCACAAGCCCGGATTCCGAATCTGCAAGATGCAGAATCTATCCTGCGAGCGCCCTAATTCTCCCTTCACAAGGCAGGATGCTGAGCCGTCAGGCAGCGGTGTCCTGCGGGAGAAGCCTCGGCGAGCAGCGTGTTCGGACGTGTCACCGTGTGCCAGACAGCCCGGCGCCGCACCTCCTTTTGCATGGAGGTCTCCGCGCGCGCGAACTTTGAACCGGGTGGCCAGCGCGGTCGCTGGTTGGACCCCTCGGACGACCGTCGTGTGCTGACTTTGTATTGGGCCGTTTGAGTGACAATGGTTCCTCGGGGATTATAAAAGCAGCGACGCGCTGCCTGAAAAACAGGATCCGCCGACCCACCGGGAGACAGTGTCGCTCCCGACTGGGGTGAGATGTGTCACGCGTTTTCGCCGGACGCCGTCGTGCGGGAACAGTCGCGTTTGTGTGAGCTCTCGGCCCCAGTGCCGATCCGATCTTGTCCTGTACAATAACCTGTATATAATGTATAAAGTCCCTTTTGTTATGCTCATCGACGCCAGGCTCGGAGTCTTCGCTACCAACGCTCTGTCACGAAACGGGTGACGAGCGCTACGGGACCACAAAGTCGTAATAGTGGTTCAGCGGTGCAAAGTCGTAACAGTAGCCACACGCTGCTCAACGCGCGGAAGCGTTTTTATGTTTCGTTAAAACAGAGACTGTCCCCTGGGACCTACTTCTGCGCTGGTGGGCTCACTTTAGAAAGTATAGGATCCCGCTGTCGCCGCTCCAGTGCAGCTGTTTCGTTTCTTGTGGCAGCAATCGTACGAAGACTCCAGCCTCGTTCGCGGCGTCGCAGTTAGGCCCGGGGCTTCTGGCAGCTAAACAGAGCGCGGAACTAGCGTTCCGCGTGCATCTTGTCAAACATTACGCGATATATGATGGAGCACTCGTGGCCAAATGATTTTTCTCTCTCTCTCTCTCTCTCTCTCTCTCTCTCTCTCTCACACACACACACACACACACACACACACACACACACACACACACACACACACACACACACACACACACACACACACACACTCACTCACTCACTCACACACACACACACACACACACACACACAAAAGACACTGTAGCGCAAGCAAAGTTTCATGAGGTGCTTGCCGCAGCATATCTGGAAAGAACGCGCCAATAAAGTCAAGGAATCGATCGCGTACAGGCGCGGTCGCATCAAAACGTCAAAGGAAGATGGCGCAGACGCCGAACAGTAAAAAGCAAATCCGCGGGGGGGGGGGGGGGAAACAACGATCATTTACCAATGGAATTGCAGGGGCATCCGCACCAAGGAAGCCGAGTTACAACTTCACTTAGATGGGCTCGACCAGAAACCGGATATTATCGCGTTACAAGAGACACACGGCAGACCCAGACTCCCGGGTTACATCACGTACACGGATCCGACGGAAGGCGGGACGGCGTTACTGGTGCGCACCAACATAGCAGCCACCCAGCACCTCACCGCGCAAAAGGGCTGCGAACACACGCTGGTCGAGGTTCACACAAGGACTATTGGCAGTGCCGGAAACCTGTTTGTGATGAGCGCATACTGCAGGCCGTCACAAAGGCAGTACGACTTTGAAACAACAGTGAGCCAGGCGAAGAGGTTGGCGGGAAACAGGCCGCTCCTGGTCCTAGGCGACTTCAACGCCCCTCACACTACATGGGGTTACAAATACCAATCTAAACGAGGCAAGGCTCTAGCAAAGGCAATGGAGGACCAAGAAATGGCGCTCCTCAATGAACCGGGCGTCGCCACCCGAAAGGGAAACAGCGTCAACAGGGACACCACCCCGGACCTGTCGTGGATGGCGGGCTCCCTAGAAGTGGCCTGGCGGAACGAAGACGTAGACCTGGGCTCCGACCACAGTATCATAAGTGTAACGATCAAGGGACCAAGGTACCGGGCAGCCCTCGGCAAAGCCCGGATCACCGACTGGGACCGAATGCGCAAGCACACGGACGAAGAAAACGAGACCTCCGGAGAAAACGCGGAGGAGGGCAGACATCAAACGTACGCAGAATGGGCGCGAGAACAAAAGATCGCGCTCGACAGATTTACTCAAGAAGTTGTGACAACGATGCAGACGCCCTTCGTCGACGCCAAACTAGCACACATGTGGGAGGCGCGGCACTCGCTCACGCGAAGATGGAAGCGTCAACGACGAAACAAGAAGCTCGTCAAACGCATCGCGCTCCTCAACAAACAGATCGCTGAATACGCAACCAAGCTGTGCCGAGAGAACTGGATGAGTACGTGCGACGGGCTGCAGGGAACGCTGTCGGCGCGCAAGACCTGGTGCCTGCTCAGACACCTGATCGACCCGTTGAGCAGCAAGACCGCAACCAACCGCAACCTCACCAAAGTTCTGAACGCTTACGATGGCAACGGCCAAAGGCTCATTGAAGACCTCAAGGCGATCTACCTCAAGACGGAGAGAGGGCGATTTCCGATACCGGAGGAGTACGGGGGACCGGAAAATCCGGCATTGGATGAACCGTTCACAATCACGGAGTTGTTAACAGCCATAGACGAGAGTAATAAGGCGAGCGCACCAGGAATGGACGCCATTACATACAAGCTGCTCAATAACATGAGTGATGCGGCGGCACGTGGGCTCCTGGGTCACATCAACAGAACCTGGGAAAGCTCGAAGTTGCCCGCAGAATGGAAAGAGGCCGAGGTACGGTTCATACCTAAACCCGGCAAACCTCTGACCATCGAGAACATGCGCCCCATCTCGCTCACGTCCTGTGTGGGCAAGGTCATGGAACGCATGGTTCTCAGAAGACTTCAAGCACACCTGGACGAGACAAATCAGATGCCGGCGACCATGTATGGATTCCGCCAGCACCTGAGCACCCAAGACGTCTTGATCCAATTACACGAATTGGTGATTAAAAAAGCAACGAGGCACGCGCCCCGGGGTATACTGGCTTTGGACCTCAAAGGGGCCTTTGACAACGTGTCCCACGCCAGCGTGCTCGAGAACCTGCGCAAGACGGGGTGTGGCCGCAAGACCTACGGTTATATCAAAGATTTCCTAACCAATAGAGCAACAACTATCCGGATAGGAAATGAACGGTCAGAGCCTGTGGAGCTCGGAGACAGGGGTACCCCACAGGGGTCTGTCCTGTCGCCTCTGCTTTTCAACCTAGCACTACTGCCCCTGCCCGAACTACTCAATCAGATCGAGGGCGTGGACCACGCGTTCTATGCCGACGATATAACGGTGTGGACAGTGGCGTAGCCAGAAATTTTGTTCGGGGGGGGCTACGCCACTGGCCCCATATATATATATATATATATATATATATATATATATATATATATATATATATATATATATATATATATATATATATATATATATATATATGTATATATATGGGGCCAGTGGCGTAGTCGAGGAAGCTTTAGCTCGGGTGCTCCTATTTAAATACATGTAGAAGGGGAATTCGTTTTTCCCTGCAACCACTTCACCAAATTTGAGGAGGTTTGTTGCATTTAAAAGCAAAAGTTTAATTCTAGTGACTACTGGTTTTGAATTTTTCATTTAGGAGGTCAATTATTTATTAAAAATTGGCCAAATCAAAAATTTTCGGAAAACGAAACTATCAAGTTTAAAACTCCGTGACTCAACAATGAAAAATGATATCACAATTCTGTGAATTGCATCTAATAGTAAATCTACAGCGGACAAAATGGATATGTTACACATGAATCTCAAAAAAAATTTAGTATTGTGGAAATACGGCTTGTGCAAACCGTTGTACACCACGTAACCAATTCACGTAAGATACAAATTGACATAGCAAACTTGTCCGCTTTGACTGTTATAATAGATGCCGTTTACAGAACCACAATGTCTGTTCTTCATGCATAGCTATTAGTTTGTAAAAGTCGTGCTTCTATTTTTTCAAACTTTCCAATTTTTCAAAATATTTTAAACAAAATTCAGGCCCTAAATCGAAGTTGTTTCCAACAGAACTAGGATTTAGCTTTCTCTCTCAAATGCAACGAATTTCAACAAAAGCGATTAGCAGGATTATCTAAGAAAAGCGTTTCTGCGTTTTACAAGTATTTGAATAGGCCGCGTCGGATTGGGCCCGAGCTAAAGCTTCCTCTTAAACAATTTGTCAAGGGGTCAAATCCATGAATAATAACTGCATTGTCATTGCCAAAGATGCTGCAAACGAATTCTTGAACGCTACGCACAGTCAAAACAATAAAATATCTATTTTTTCATAAAAGAATATACTCGTATGTGCCAAAAATTTTGCCCAAGATAACTGATATCAATGCTTCCATATTTTTGTCTATTTAAGTAAAGAAAATATCACACGAACTTTAGAAATATATCAGTTCGAAACCAGGAAAGCAGTGCATGCCACTGATATGAAAAATTAAAAGGCAATGAACTGAACAAGTTGAGGACAAATATGTTAACGAAACTTTGTCATTCAAGAACAATGCTTACATTCTTGTATATATGCAATGGCCAGTGAAAAATCTCAATGACGCTGTAATTTGTTTTAATGTATTACGCAGGAGCAGCTGACCGGTCGTGTACCGTGAGTAATTGCACCGAGGTCATAGTCGCAACAGAGGGAACGTACAAAAAGTAGGAATTCTGCAAGATATACGAGGGCAAGTCAAATGAATGTGAGCCAACAACGGGGTACTTTATTTAAAAGTAGTCTTCATGAAAATTTAGACATTTGTCCCATTGACTAACGAGTCGCGTGATTCCCGTCTTATAAAACTCCTTGGGTTGCTGCTTCAAAAAGTCTGTATCTGGTTCTCTTGAGCTGTTTTTTCGGTTGCCCCAAAATGTAGAAGTCGCAAGGTGACAGGTCTGAGCTGTATGGCGGATGCTGCAGCGTTTCTCACTTGAACTTCGCCAGTTTTGTATTAACCACATAAGCGACGTGGGGACAGGCATTGTCCTGGAACAAGATGACCCCATTCGTCAATTTTCCACGTTGTTCGTTCTTGATTGCGACACACTGCCATTCTGGCGTTTCACAATATCGGAAACAATTGACAGCCTCTCAAGATTTAGCAAATTCTATAAGTAATGGACCCTGACGACCGAAAAAAAAGTAAACAACACCTTTCCAGCGGAAATGATGGCCTTTGCGTTCTTTGGGCGTGGTGAATTCGAATGTTTCCACTGTAAGCTTTGCCATGGTGTTTCCGGCTCGTAGTAGTGGCACCAAGGTTCGTCCCCGATCACAAATGCAAACAAGAAGTCGTCATCCTCATCGTGATACCCAATCAGATGAGTCAAGGCAGCACGAAACTTCTCCGTCTTCTCGCTATGGATCAAAATCATGGGGATCCATTGCGCACCAAAGAGCCGATAACCGAGAAGCTCATGAATTATGGCGTGAACCAAACCGTGACTGATGTTCAGACGGTCTGCCAGTTCATCGATGCTTATCCTCCGTTCTTGTTTCATCAGCTCATGAACCTTTGAAATTGTGTGGGGGGTGATTGAACGATGGTTTTGGCCCGGTCTTGGAATGTCTTTACAACGTCCTTTAAACCGTTTGCTCCAACGCTTCACAGTGGTCAATGAAATGCCGTGTTCAACGTAAACGGCAGCCATACGGCGATTAATTTCTGTTTTGGAAACACCTTTAGCTGTCAAAAACTTCGCGACACCGAGCTGTTCAACTTTTGAAGTGTCCATTATGTGACGCAACCATATTCAACCCAATGTATATATGAGAGCATTAAAGAACAGTTATATTCACACCTGCGTGTCACTTTTGTAAATGAGACATGCCGTTCTCCTACGCGCATGCCTCGCAGTATAAACCGTATGAACCGAACCATTATTGCGCGGTTAGGGTAGGCGCACTTTCATTTGACTCGCCCTCGTACATTAGAAATGCAGATACAATGGGATATACAAATGCAAAAATATGGCTTGATAAAGGACAAAAAAGTGTCAAAAAGTTCACTGCATGTATACACAAAACCTCGCAACAAGATATTTAAGTATGCGCATAAGTCTCCAATGAGTCTATGTATGTAAGAAGAAGTAACTATATATAATGCGTCAAACAAGGCAAATAAACATGTTGCACAATCATAGATTCACAGAATCCTAGATTCCGCCCCCATTCCATCCACTCCCCCCGATGTATTGCGCGCGACGGAAGGCGGCGCGCTTGCTCCCCGTTTTTCTCCTTTGCGCACACAAGACTGAGCCACCATCGTCGGCTCACCCATTCCACCTCCCCTCCTACGCTTTCACTCGCACATACAGCATGCAGCGCGTAGTCACGATTTTATCACCCTTGGACTTTATACGAAACATGAGGGCGACGGCGACGGCAGGAATGCGCCTGGAGTGTCCATATAATTGATTTCGCAATAATATAATAAACGTATCCGGAAACTGAAGCGTCCCGTCGCCCATTACTTTCCGCAAAAGAAGTATCAAAATCGAACTTTCACCATGCGACAATTCGCTGCGCCGCAACAATGTATTTTTTTTCTGTGGGGCGGAGGCACCGAAATGAAAAAAAAAAAAGAACTCATAGGAAACTATGTTGGCCAGAATCGAATGCCTACATCGGGCACCTAATGGGGCTACGGAATTAATACCGAAGAAAACATGAGACGATTGGCCCACTGAGAACCATACGCATACTGCTCAGTATCCTACACCGGCGAAACAAGACTTTCCGGAAAGGTTCCGCTCAAGGAACGCGGTGCAATCCTTCGAGTGCCCACAGTGATGGCGGCGAGCGACCATTGTTTTTTTTTTCTCGTCTGCTAGCCAGAAAGCTTCCAAAACTCTGTCAGGTGAAAATCCACTCGGCCAGAGCAAACCGAACGCCCACCGAAGTGCACCGCGCGGTGGTCGGAGCCATACGAGAAAAACATATGCGCTCTGGCTCGCTATGGCAGCCCGCGGGTAGGGTAGCGAGAACAAAAAAAATTGAAGGGGCTCAATGTGTCCTCGGCGAATAAAAGTCAAAGTAGAAAAATAAATAAGAACGTAGTTACTTTGGCTGGCTTTAGTGTCTTCACATGGATGGATGTTCTGGCGTAGGTTAAAAAAAATGTTGATATTTTTTTATGTGACATGACGGCACAAATGAACCACCCCAACGCATCGTCTCATTGGACCTCGCTGCGTGCTTTGTAAACTC
Source organism: Dermacentor albipictus (assembly GCF_038994185.2). Taxonomy (NCBI): domain Eukaryota; kingdom Metazoa; phylum Arthropoda; class Arachnida; order Ixodida; family Ixodidae; genus Dermacentor; species Dermacentor albipictus. Next base: position 394,706,267 of record NC_091821.1, read on the forward strand.
GTCTGCTAGTGTGTTGATTTGGCTTGTCTCGTTGTATGTTCCGATGTAAGACTTTAGAAAAGTCCATGGACCTTTGGCGTCAAATGTTTATAACAACATTAAACCCACAAAGTTCCGCAATTGAAAATTTAAAGCACAACTTTGGAAATGTCAATGCACGTTTCACATCAAGAGCTTATGAGATTTAAACCCATAAAGTTTCCCAATTGATATCCATGCGCTCCATAGATTCTGTGGCCTCAGTGAGATGCCGCGGCGAGCCCGCTCACCACCAAAGCGCCCTTGAAACTTTGTGCTCGGATGGGACTGCTTGGCGTTATGTGACTGCCGGTGTATGGGCGTTGCCACGAAATCCAGCCCGAGTTCGCAATCTTCGCAGTTAAATGTCTTTTCGAGCGTCAAAAAGACATTCTAGACAAAATCCAGAGTGATTTCCGGCGCCGGGGGTCGCTTTGGTCGGCGGTGCATGGACAGCACGAAAAAATTTCGGGGGGGGCTGAAGCCCCATAAGCCCCCCCCCCCCCCCCCCCCCCCCCTGGCTACGCCCCTGGGTGTGGACGAACCGCGCGGGTTCCGATGCCTGGGTGGAGGAAGCCCTGCAGAGAGCGGCAACGACCGTCCACGAGTATGCCAGGACCTGTGGCCTGAGCTGCGCTCCACAGAAATCGGAGCTGCTCATGGTACAGCCCGGAAGACCGAAGAAAGAGCCGCCGCCAAACATAATCATCACCATCGACGGCACAGAGATCAAACCAACGCAGCAGATCCGGATACTGGGCCTGCTGTTGTGCAGCGACGGCAAGGCGCACGCAGCCGTCAACAAAATCAAGACCACATCCGAGCAAGTCCTCAGCATGATCCGGAGAGTCACCAACCGGAACAGAGGAATCAAAGAAGAAGACGCGCTGCGCCTGGTGCAGGCATTCGTCGTGTCACGCGTAACGTACTCCGCCCCGTACCTCCAGCTTGCGAAGGTGAACCGCGAAACGCTGAACACGACGATAAGGAAAGCAGTAAAACTCGCCATGGGCATCCCAGTCTACTCGTCAACGCAGAAGCTGCTGGAAATGGGTGCCCACAACACGGTGGAAGAGCTGGTGGAAGCACACCTATCCCACCAGAGGGTAAGGCTGAGCCGGACAGAGCACGGTCGGGCCGTCCTACGCAAGATAGGATGGCAAATTGAACAGCTACCGACAACGGAGCCGCTCCCCACAACGTGGAGAGACATTATTAAGACCAAGCCCCTCCCCCGGAACATGCAGCCGGGGAGGAACAACGAGAGACGCTCTGCGCGGGCCAAGGCACTGGCTCGACAGCTGGAAGAGGACCCCGAGGTCCTCTACGCGGACGCCTCACTTCCCAAGCACGGAACCAGAGCAACGGCGGTCGTCACCACCATAGATAAACTTGTCACAGGCGCGTCGATACGGACGACGAATACAGCCGAAGCAGAAGAAGTGGCCGTGGCCCTCGCACTCGCACAACCGGGAGTGAGGACCGTTGTCACAGACTCCCAGACCGCCTACGCAAGCTACCGCAAGGGGAACATCTCTTCCGTGGCACTAGCGATCCTCAACAAATGCAAATCACCGGGGCGGGCCGTTGAGCTCGTGTGGGTCCCGGCTCACTCGCAAGTGGAAGGCAACGCACTCGCCGACCACTATGCCCGAGAACTATCGATCCGGGCCGAGGACGAGCCAGGGCTACCGCACCCCGTGACAAGCTACAAAGACATCACGCAAATGTACAGAAGCGGCAGATGTAGGCTTCCCCGTCCGCATCCGCAACTCAACCGAATTCAGCAAACGATCGTGCGACGCATGCAAGCGGGGTCGCTAGCGCATCCAGTGCTCTTGCATAAGATGTTCCCAACAGAGCATGACACTTCATGCCCTTTTTGCAGACGGTCAAAAGGCACTCTAGCACACATCCTTGCAGAGTGCACTAAGCTCAAGAACCCCCCACCACCCCTACCCCCCACCCTCCCCAGCCCCAACCCCCCCGAGCGATGGGAGACCTTGTCGTCCAGCCCCGACCTACCGACCCAGCTCGCGCTGGCGGCTAGGGGCCAGGAACTGCTGGACACATATGGGACCTGAGAATAAGGTTCCACCCCATCTGGTGCAAGCGCGCACCACCCGTCACTAAGGGCTCAGCACAAAAGTTGATTCTCTCTCTCTCTCTCTGATGGCCATAAGATCGTGAAATGAAATACAACAGCGTACGTCGAGACTCCTCACATGGTGAGTCTGCAGACTAACTCCCGAGTGCACTGCGACACGTGCATACATCACAGCACCCAGGCGTACACCTCGTGGCCTTTCAACCTATGGAGCTAACCAGTAACTTTTCCAGCATCATATCTCATTACATCTACTGGCATCTACTCAATTTTCTTTACAGGCCGACCTCACGGCGAATTTCACTTCGCCGCCGCGAAAGATAACGAAATACCTACAGTTGTATTACTTAGCGAGCTGAAGGGCAACTAAAGGGCATATATAGCGTTTGTTTGTGTGCGTGTGGGCGGGCGCGCGGGTGTGCGTGTGTGTTCTTTTCTTACCACGAGAAACCGGCTTCGTAGTCTAGAAGTTGGCAGAGAGGAGAGTATAATGAGATTCTATAGCAGAAGTAGCGGATTGTTGTTGTTGTTATTATTATTATTATTATTATTATTATTATTATTATTATTATTATTATTATTATTATTATTATTATTATTATTATTATTATTATTATCTCGACTGCTGACCAGTTAATGCTTCCATCCGCTTCGAATACCTACGCTTCAGGGTTGAGGTGACGCAGTGACACCTTCGAAATGCGCTAGGGAAGAAAAAACGAACGCAGTCTAACAAGGTGCATATATAGGGGGCGACTGTTCTAAATGTCTGAAAGAATGACCAACCGACCACGAAAGATGTTCGTTCAAGCGACGTCAATTGACTCGACGTGCGGTTGTTCGGTGTCTTTCACGCTTCAATTACAACAGACGTACATGTCGGGCGGTCCATCCTCATTAGGGAGTATTAAGTTAGGCGTCCCCAAGCGGCCTTGCGTACTCCGAAAGCCCAAACTTTATTGCACACTTTCTGCACGCTTTGTATCCTCTCAGTTCTTTCGCACGCCAGGCCGATAGCGTCCCCCTAACTTGGGACCCCGTATTTCTAAAACTTCCAATTAGCACTGAGGCTGTTTGGTGCTCCGGGCTGAGATATCTTGTGCGCCCACTGATACACAAAAGCATTTAAAATCAAAAAGGGGGGCTTGACAGATGGAGTAGCACACGTAGTATAAAGATTATAAACATACATAAGGTGCCTCAGAAAGGCTGGCCAACGTTCTGATAGCAGGACCGATCTTCGTCAAAGGCGGCCCGACGAGGCCACCTTTGACGAAGATAGGTCCTGCTATCGAAACGTTGGTCAGCCTTCCAAAGGCACCTCATGTCTGTTGATAACCTTTATATCAACAGCATTTAGTAATATACAAATATAACAATACATAAGTACTACACAACGTTCCCTCTACTTTACATGAGAAATACGTGATCTGTACGATGCTTGAGTATAACATACTAATCGGCAGGTCTTCATTCCAGATTAAAGCCGGGTATGACAGCTTGAGTACAAACGACGTGTTCCCATAAGAAGCGGGCATGCGGTATCGCGGCTATCATCGAAATCCCCCCGTCTTCTCAAAAGATTTCAAGAAATGACATCGCCCCAACTTTTCTGTACTGCACTCGTGACTTATCGCAGAAACGCCGAGTTTGTGGAGGCTACACACGGGCCCTCACGGCGCACACGTCCTTGCAAGCTGCGACGTTACACCGTTCAGGCACGTCGACAAGCACGCACCCTCGGCCACCTATGGGCGCTAACGCACATTTTTCGTCGCCGAGGCGCTACCCGAATACGATCAAGAGCCGCCCATCAATTTCTCTCTCCGACAGCGATGAGTTCCATCAGTTAGCATTACCGTTATTGAATTCCCGGCACAGTCCCCGACACGGCTATACACGTCAATGGAGAGCGCATATAAAAAAAGAAACGCCGACTCGACGGTATACGCAGGAAAGGGCCTGCGCGAGCCTCGCTTATTGATTATGCATATTTGCTGTTTCCATTCTCTCCGGGGGCGAGCAGACGTGGCCATCTGCGTGCCGATAGAGACAGCAGACGCGCGCGTCTTCGCCTTCTCCGAACGTTGTGCGTAAAAACGAACCAAGACCCAAACCCCACTCTCAATGCCCCCCCCCCCCCCCCCCCAATCCTCTCGCCAGACACACACAATCCTCCCGAGTCTCCGGAGGTCCTCGGTCGATTTGTTTGCCGAGGTTTACCGCCGCAGTCGTCCCGACAAGCAAACAGCGCGCGCGCCGCAATCTGCAGTCACCGGCCATAACGTCTCGCGCGCGTTGCTTGGTAATCGGAGCGCCGTTTCTGTCCCACGGCTACAGCTTAAACGCGCACACACGCACATGAAATCATACATCAGGCCGTTACCTGCATAGCCCTGCGTATTACCGGAACGGTAAGGCCGTCATTGAGTGAGAGATAAAGCGAAGGTGTACGAGCGGCAAGCATGCGAATCCCGACTCCGGAAATTGGACCTAGCGCGCTCGCTGCATGTAAACACACGTGCGTGACGTCAAAACCAATACAGTAGACCGTCCATTGCCCAATCAGACAGGGTCGGTCCACGGGGGTGGGGTGACTGTCTGCAAGCTCGCTATTCCGGAAGCAGAAAGGGACGCGAGGCGTATAAATTACGAGACCCGTTTGACAAACTTTAAAAAATAAAGAACGTATACCACGCAAGAGAAAAGAGCGGATATTTCATTTCTGAGACCTACAATTTGAACAAATATACGGTTTCGATAAACTGCTTTTCTTTGAAGTTGCAAGCCCGCACTGGGCCTCACGAAGGTAGCCGTATGAAAGAGGTCTATGTATAGCACTAACCGCGGAAACCCAGGAGTCCTTGCTATAACGAGCACCCGAATGTCCTCGCACAGGCGTTTCAGATGCCGCTCCGCCGACAGACTGTTCAGTTTGGCAACCGAGCCACCCGCCGTGGTTGCTTATAGTGGCTATGGCGTTGGGCTGCTAAGCACTAGGTCGCAGGATCGAATCCCGGCCACGGCAGTCGTATTTCGATGGGGGGCGAAATGCGAAGGCACCCGCGTACTTAGATTTAAGTGCACGTTAAAGAACCACCAGTGGTCCAAATTTCCGGAGTCCCCCACTACGGCGTGCCTCATAATCAGAACGTGGTTTTGGCATGCAAAACCCCATAGATAATTTAATTTCCTGGCAACCGAGCGGGAAGCGTAGAGGAAAGCAGGGAAAGTGCGCAGCGCATGCATGTCCCATAGCACTTTGCACAGCCCTCCATTCCCTGCTCGTTCCCGCAATACGCACTGCTATACACGAGCCACGATGATATACCGCGGTGCGTGCCAGCAGCGTCACCTAGATGGCCGATCACATGTACGCTCCGTATAATACCACGACGACCAACGAAGGGGACCGAATGCTATCGAAGACCCTATACGCATGACACTATCGCACTTGCAAAAAACGGTCGTTGAGCGGACAGCCAGCAAAGCGCCGACAGCGCCAACCGTATGCACAAACTAGTTCAGTTTCGAGCGTCTATATATAACTCAAGGCTATAACAGCAAGGTGCGGCGCAGTCTGCAATATGTCGTCGTTTCAAATAGAGGGTTTCTCTGAACGGGCTTCGAAACGCGCCGCCCCCCAAACGGGGATCGTTTTTCGATACTCTCCGTCCTTCTCGCCGCTGGCTCGGTGCAGCAATCGAGCAGGGCAAGGAAAAAAGAAATTTCAGCGCAGGAATGTTTCCGAGGCCGTGATGAAACGGCTGTAGCCGGGCGGTTTCGTTTTTAAGCTTTCGATCACGTAATGCAGAGGCACAGAACGGCAAGAAAGCACGGAAATGAAGACACAAATGGCACAACTTCTTTTGGTAGAATTTTTTGGCGGAATTACCAGTGTTTCTTTCTCCCTTTTTCTTTTACGCAACCTTAGTGACGAAATCGTTGACACCGACAGCGTCGCAGCCAGGCACGGGCACGAAGCAACTGCCGGAAGTCCTTCAAAACGAACCGCCACCAGACGAGCTTGGAACTTTTTTGGGGGGGAAAAAAATTATTTCGTACCCATCCCCAGCTGACAAGAGAAGAGGCGGTGATCTTCCGAAGACTACAGACCGGCACATTCCCGCACGGCACCCTGCTACACGCCATGTATCCCACGAGCTATACTCACAAATGCGCCTTCTGCTCCACGCCCAATACCCTCTACCACATAGTATGGGAATGTCAAAAAAACCCATCGACACCGCCCATCACCGGACCAACCGTCGAGCAGTGGGAGGCACAGCTGACAAGCTCGACCCCTGAAGACCAGCATCGCCTGGTGAGCAGGGCCAAACTATCAGCTCAGGCCCACGGCATCCTGGACTAGGGACGCCGCCCACCTCGGACGATTTTACCGTCGGCTCATTTCAACTAATAATGTTTATTCCTCCTCCTCCATCCTTCGAGTGTTTCAGCCTGCTGAGTACATAGAAAACCCAGGCAAGTGCAGGGAATTGCACC
>NC_091821.1:395422897-395607897 GCF_038994185.2 Dermacentor albipictus
TTCTTGGCAGCACGTCTTGTTGATAATCCAACTGACGTGCAAACATGCACTGCAAACACGCACACAAGATTGGCAACAATTTAGACGACATGAAGGATGGGATATGCCTTTTAACGCTGTATATAATGCTGCTCCCTTTCTTGATAGGTAACTTTCTACTATTCATGTGGAAAACCAAGGTAGCTGTGGAATCTTTGTAGATATTTGCCAAGATATTCAAGTATGCCTCCCGTACTCCTTGATCACGCAATTTATGCCTCTATGGCTGCTGGTATCTCAGCTGAATCAAATGCATTTTTGGAAGATATATATATATATGTTTAATTGAAATGCAGAAATAATCAGGTAAAGTGAAATGAAAGAGGATGAAATGATCAGGTGCCGCAAGCGGCGAACGAACCTGCGCCCTCCGTATTACGATTGCGGCGCTTTAACGATTAGATTACCGCGGCGCTGTCCTCTCGTCCACTCGTCCCAGTCAAGGCGGCGGTTGCGGAACATACTTTTAACTGCAGGCGTCACGTGATGCGTGGGCTTACGAGTAGGTCACTGAAGAGCCTCGTGTGCTACCTCGCGGCGTCAGGACTGCCAAAGTCGATGCCAAATTCGAGAATATTAAATTAGCGCATTTATTTCGAATGGCCACATGTCCAGACAACTGCGAAAACTTGTAGTACATAAGTTTGTGTGTGCCTTCTAATAAAGTTAGTTGTGGGTTCAGCGCTGTCGTGTGTGTTTCCAGCTTTTTGTCTTCGTCGTCTTGCGCTGTCCCTTCAAGATGTTCAACAATAGTATAAAGAAAACTCGGTAACACGAAGTTACCGCTTCGTCAGGTCATCGAACGGATCTGGGTTACTCAAGAGAAATTTCTGCGTCTGCTTCGTCTTGTTGGGAATGACTTATGGATGGTGAACCGAGCAGAAGCACGAAGGAAAAGGGACGTGACTTCATTCGGCAGGACTCCACTGAGTATGACTTCATCGGATTACAAAATGTTGGCCATTTTAGAGCATAAGCTGTTATGGTATCAATCCGTTTCGGTTGGCGGTGTTATCCGTCGCCGATGCCGGTGTTCATCGCAGTTATCGCCAAGATTGAGAAAAAAATACTCAGTTTCCACCGTGATCGTACCGGGACCTCTGCGCGGGAGTTAGCTACTCTACCACTGCGCCATGCCAGCGCTTGCTAGCTGCTGTGGAAACATGCCCTATACAGGCGTCCAAGCGTGCGAGGAGTCGCGCGATGTGTGATGCACGTCGCGTAGCGTCGATACGCGCACACTTTGCATTGCAGTTGGATATTATTAAGGCGAAAGCCTTAGACGGCTCATGGCACGAAAAATCAGATGTCCGCCGCTATGCCGTCACGCGTTATTGTACCACAATTCATGTCACTGTAACTCTCAAGGAGTCGAACCTTTGGTCCAGCAAAGGTTGAGAGTTCGACCCGATACTTGTCGTGCTAAGGCGAATTTAATTAAGACACGACCTTTGGTGCGAGTCGACCCCTCGGCATTCGGTTGGATCAAAATTTAATGGCACCAAAATTGATGGTGTCACCATTTATGGTCGCACCCTCGGTCCTTGGTGTAAATAAGACGAAGTTAATTAAGGCATAGTTAATTATGATGTAGTTAATTAAACACTAAAATCCGTGACCTTTGGAATCAAACTCATGACCTTTGGTGCTAATTAAGGCGAACTTAATTAGGATAGATTTAATGGAGACACTGGAACAAACGACCTCTGGTGGGAGAAAACAAGTAATAGGAAGTAACAACGCCTTCGAATGAGAAGCGATGATTGTCTCGGGAGCGCGCAGGCTTTCGCCTTCTTCCTCTTTAGCGTATGCTAAAGTGGCTGTCAACTTTCGCACCAGGTGGCACGCCATGTAGCGGTTGCATCTCACTTCGTGCCACTTGTCACGTAGCGTTGATATACGTGCAACCTTTGCACATCATTTGCGTTGTATTCGACATTTATCAGTTACATCGTATGGTTGCCAGGTGTCAAGGGATGTTACCTGTGTGCCGCGTAGTCTCGATGCCTGTGTGTATACCCCTCAGAACACGCTATGGCGGCTCCGCGCAAAGTACGGACCGGTGCCGAAGAAGCGAATCGCAGAGCTGCGCGCGCGGCTGCAAACAGGCAACGTCGGGCTCAGCAGACCGCTGTGCAAACAGCAGCACAAGCCGCAGCCCGCCGTCGACGCTGGGCGGACAGTTCAGTTCGCACTCGTGAAAACGACGCAAAGAGAAACGTCTCTTATGGAGCCGCTCCTCCAGCTTACGCTGTGACTGTGCTGCGTGTGCTACGCAGGCCTGTGTTGTTTTGGGGGGATCCGCTGTTGAGCGCTTTACGCAAGCCACCACGGCACCTGAAAAATGTGCTCCTTCATTTTTTTTCGTCTAGTAAGCAAGCACAAAGTGCAAAGCAAAGAGCTTACATTTGTACGCACTACGATTCGGCTTTTATCTATACGTTATATAGCGGCATATGGTTGCGCCATCAGGTATATGCTATATCGGGTGTATAGTTTTGCCGAGTATATTACACGCACCTCAAGAGCTGTCTCAGCTCAGATGATTTATTTTACGTACCGGGAATATGAGGCGGGGATCGACGGTTATCGATATCATCAGGTGGTGCAGGTTATCCTGGTGAGAAAACGTGCAGATATAACCAGAGATGTAAACAATGAAAAAACATCCGCGCAAATTGAATGTAACGCTTGTATATGCGCATACAAGTTCGTCGAATAAATATTTAGCTGGCGAAATTATCCTCTCTTCTTTGTCTATTTACTGTGGCCGCCTTTTCGTGCGCCAGCAGAGTTTTACCGATACACCAACAAATGTCTGCTACCAGCAATGCTGCGCTCACTAATCGAGACAGGGTACTGAGAATGAACACGTTTCGAAGGCCAGAAATTACGGTCAGGATTGCGTATCATGCTTTCAGGTAATAATGGTAAGTTAATAATATGGGATGAAAATCGTGGAATCAGGGGTAGGGTGAGGTTAGGAGGAGGTGCCGTTGGCTGACTCACCATGTATTCGCTGTACCCCTCAACGGCCAGCTTATAGTCGCCCCCAATGACGTCGAAAACCCTGCCCGACCTGCATTTCCTGTGGAGCAAGTGCAAAACTTAACTTTGCAGCACGAAAAGAGAGCGCGCCAATCTTATCAGAGAGTTTTAGACTAAGAGATGCAAGAGGCCGGTGTTTCACTCGCGTACGCTGGCCGCTTGGATCCTTTGGTTCCAAGCATCAGTCTGGATTCTTGGACTTTCGCTTCTTCTGCATGCGCGAGGTCACTTGCGTCTCCTAATCTAAAGCGCTTTATTGACAAGATTTGTTGCACATGATGCATTTACGACTAGGTACTTCGACGACAACGCCTGCGAAAAACATAATGACCAGCCGTGTATACTTTTTGACCAGACATAAGGACGAGTAGTGCAATTTCGACAACCTGGAGTTCTTTAACATGCGCCGAAACTCAAGTGCACCGCGAGTGTTTTTGCGTTTGGCCTCCATTTAAATGCGCCCGCCGCGGTTAGGATCAAATCCACGCCCTCGAGTTTACTAGCGCAACACCACAGCCACTAAAGCTTCTTCTCTGGTCGTTGAGGACAGTTTCGTACACTCACTGTAAAGTCGTCCCTGCCAGAAAGCTGCCGAACCAGCGGCCCCTGGCTTTCCTTGGCCAGAACATGTCGAACGTCTGCAGAGGGACGAGTCACAAACGGGGGGTTCGGTTTAGAGAAATACAGGGAAAGAAGTGTCGTGCGTTTTTCCTACGAAGCTGTAATGTCGAAACACCGTCGTTTTTTGTATACGGTTACGAGCCTATAAGGTCGCGCCGTCTCCACATATAGACTACAGGTACAGTAGACAAGGTGTTTCTACGAATACTTTTAAGCAACATTTACAAATAGCCGTATTGAAATAAAAGGGTGGTTTCTTCGGGGACGTGCCGTCAGCGGTGGCGACCACGGTGTGACGGGTGATACATGGTGATTAGTCGCGAAACAGTGAAGCTGTAGCAATTAACTTTCGAACTTATAATTTCTGCGGGCCCATCGTAATTGGAAAATTGCGGCAAACCCTCTGCATAATCAACTTCAAGGGGAGTACGGTAGCGCGATTCAAAGACGGGACAAAAGAAGACACAAAGAGGCACACACAGCGCTGTGTGCGTCCCTTTGTGTCTTCTTTTGTCCCGTTTTTGAATCACGCTACCGTACTCCCCTTGAAGATGCATTACCAACAAGCCCACATTGCAAACCTCGTGATCTCTGCATAAGCCGTATCAACGGTTGGATCTGGAGAAACGCGATTATCCGTGGAACTGTGACCACGCGGATGGCCGCCCGCACCCTGCGGCTCAGCGTTGTCGCAGAGCGTTGGCTGCCCGCCGCTGGGTGACGTAGGCAGAACGTCGCCTCGAGGGGCGCGGCCTTGCGCTCGCTGCAGCTTCCCGGTTTTGGTTTCGCGCGCTCTTGTAGCCGAAATTCGACGTGCCACAGTTCCGCGGGTAAATCGCATTTTTCCAGATCCAGAAGTTGATGTGGCTTTTATACGGAGCGTTTGCTTCACTTTCGCAAGTGTACGATGAACCTGCTGAAACTAAAACATTTGATTAAGTTTTGTTAATTAGCGATTAATTACCGCGTATCACTCGTCACCCGTGGTCCGCGCCGCTGACGGCATTACTCCGAAGAAACTGTTCCTTGATTTCAGAAGTGCCATTTTTAATCATCACCTAAAATATTCGTAGAAACGTCCGGTACTGTCTCTTTTCGTTGCGAACGTCCTATACGGCAGTCACCAAACCAGCCGCAGTAAATGCGATCGCTACTTCGGCATGGTGAAACAAGTTGTGGCGATAACAGGTCACCGTATTACAGGTGACGGAACCTGCAACGCGAATGGATGGTGCAACACCACTATGTATTAAAAGGCAGAATTAATTAACCATCATTCATAATATTTCACAGGATCCAAAAGAGCACAAAATGAAGGGAGTTTGCGTTAGAATAACGACAACAAAGGGAACAAAACCTAAAAGCTAAATTCGACCCCCTGAGGTTCTTTAATGTGCAAATAAATCTGGTAAAAACGAGCGTTCATTCTTTCCGCTCTCCAGTTGCCAGCATCCGCGACCGGCATTCGAAACCTCGACATCGCGCTCAACAGCAGGGCGCCATATAGCCTCGAAGACACCACGGCGAATGGTTTGATGTTCCAGAAGGTGTCATTCTCACAAGGTGGCCTTAAACGACATCCGAGGCTCTCTCTTTACTGACCACATTTAAGTCATTGGCGAATAGTACCGCGAGTACATGTGCGTAAGGTGACGTCCCACACCTCCGGCATCGCGTAAGCTATGGCGGTTCGTTGACGAGTGCTTGCTCAGCAGCCTCGATCATGGCGGGGCAAACGGCCGGGCACGAATTAGGCGTATTAGAGACATTTACATTAGAAAAAAAAAAGATGCGTGGGGCGAGGGACTCACGTCGTCGAGCACCACGACGTCGACGATCCTGCCCGGCCAGGAGATGACGATGTTCTCGTACGGCCGGCAGGCGAAGTTTGTGATGCTGAGCGACACGAGCATGATGGTGTTGGTGACCAGCATGAGCGCCGCGCACACCGGGAACGAGAGCACGATGGCGCTGCAACGCCGACGCGCGCGCTCACCATTCGCTCGGCCGAGAGCACGCGCGGAGCCGCTCGAGTCAGAGCCAGTGGCGTAGCAACAGGGGAGGCCGGGGGGCCGTGGGCCCCGGGTGCATGGGGCCAGTAGGGGGGGGGGCAGTAGGGGGGGGGGTGTCATATACGTCTTAAGACACCCGAAAATTGTCGATATCCTCGCCTTCCTCGACTACACCCGGGGGGGGGGGGGGCGTGACAGAAGAGCTAAGGGCCCCGGGTGCCAGACGACCTAGCTACGCCACTGGTCAGAGCCGTCGGGTATACAGCCGGAACTGCCACGCGGTGTAGGCGCTCACTCACGTCCACTCATGGGGCAGCGATTTTGCATAGTGATGCCATTGTCCCGATGCCGTTACCTTTCCTCGCTTGTTCGCGTTTCGTCAATGGTCGGAGCGACTCTCCCGCCTCACCGGCAGAGCTATCGATGCGGCCGCGAGCGGTGGATGTTAAGATCGGCGTAGAAGCGAGCGAAAGGCATAGCACACACGAAAAAAAATCGCGGCCCCAAGGCGAGACGACGCAACAAATTCTATTCCAGCGCTACGCTTTCTCGCTCTTTGTCAGACGGCACTCCGCTCACGTGATCAACGGGGGTCGGCACGGCCGTCGACAGTGAAGGGCCGAGAAGTTTTCAGGAATAGGGAAGTGAGGTATAGTCGTAACACGCCTTGGAGGTGTCGCAATCGGTATAACTTACAAATGATACAACTCCTAAACGGTTGTTATCATTTTTATTTGCGTAAAACCCATAATGTGACCTTCCCTTATTCTGCGAATCGTGCGGTGTTAACCAGGAGGTTGTTGAAATTAGGGATCTCTGTGTGCTTTTTGATGGCGCATTAAGCTTCTGCGCCCGCTCTGAGCACGCAGCATCACGAGGCCTATACGCACGCGTGATTATGTCTGCAGACTTTGAAGAGAATTCCGCATCCCACTTCCCTTCCTGAAATGTCCACATCATTTTGCCTCCCATTACTTGAACACGCCTCAGTGGTGTGGAATGGCACAAGCGATTCAAATAGCATACTTGAGCGTGAGCAGAACAGGTTCACGAGTTTACATATAGAGACATCGTTTTCAGTCCTTGCGCACCGACAACTCTTTAAGTTTCAATAATAAGACGTAGTCCTAGCGACGTCCTCTTCTTATACAAAATCAGTCATGCAGTTGTTACAAGTTCGGATTCACTAGCTTCTACGTCACTGCGCATTCCACAGAAGACTACCAGCGAACGTAGACCCTTCCGCGTTCTTGACCCTTTCAGCAGACACTCGCGTCTCCACCGAATGAAAACTCTTTACAACTGTAATTTTCTCCGTCTTGATGTCTTTCAAAACTTGTTGTCTTTCTGTCCCAAGCTTGGCACTATCTCTTGAGCCTTACTTCCAGCTGCACCCCACTCCGGTGTTCTCATATAGTTTCTCTGTCCTTCCGTATATGTACTCCGTGTCTCAATTGTGTGTTAGTGCCGTATTGTTACTCATTTTGTAGCTGTTTATCTCAATATTTTGCATCTTTTCCTTTTAATTGTTTTATCCTATAGCGTTTCGTTGTAGTTGTCTTACATTTCTACCTTTTTTTTGTTGTTTCTTTATGCACCACTACCTAGGCCTCTTTGTTGTTCTTGGGAACCGTAAAGAAATTAGTGCCATTATTATTATTAATATTATTTTTATGGTTGTTGTTGTTGTAACGTACGACACTGTTTACAGAACACTGCTGGAATACTGATGCCCGAATGCTGCGGAGATAAAGGGGGGGGGGGGGAGGGTGTATTCTGTAAGAGTCCACCATAGTGGGCTGTCAATTTCCGCCGCTGCTGATATGATGCAGCTGTACGAGCGAGGAGGAGACGAGCGGCCCTAGCCAATCAGCAGCGGCCGAAATCGAGAGTCCACTAGGGTGGACTCTTACAGAACACCCTCCGCCACCCTCAGCTCGATACAGGCACTCACAAGAGCATGGCGGTGCCCGCGTAGTTGGAAGCGTCTGTTCTCTTAGTGGGCGGCACGTCCTCGTTGTAGTGGAACATGCCCATGACGAATGAGCCGGTGTAGAGCAAGAACAGGAACAAGAAGCTGCCCAGTACCAGGAAGATGTACCAGTGGCTGCGAATGATGCAGCACCTTTAGAGCCTGTATTCACCCGATCGAAAAGCGATCGCCTCGTTTGGAACTGAAGTGGCTCTTTAGGTAATATCCTTTAATGGGGTAATTCAGGGTAATAGCGTGAAGCCATAACTTTGCGTATGGGTGAGGTTAGCTAGCCTATGCAAGCTGTCTCCCCTGCGGCAGTGCAGTGGGAGAAAAAATCTATGCCGGAACATATTCGGGAGAGTGCAGCTTGCAATTACTCATCTTTATTTTCCAATTATCTTTCCCATTGCGTCTTTGTCCCCCGATCACCTGCGAGCAGCGTGTGAACTGTGCTGTTCGCGGCGCTCCGACGCTTCTACGTAAAATATCGTATTGCACATGTGTCAATTATCCAGCAATGTCGGATCGTGATGTGAGATGAAATGCAAAACACAAGTGCTCACTCGATATTCCAATCCAACAATCTCGCATGACGATACGAGAAGAAATATAGAACGTACGGGTTCGTACGGGATAATTAAATATGTGGCGTATGAAATCTCTCTTTTTCTTCTTTTTCTTCTTTTTTATCTAGAGAACGTGGCAAGTTTTCCCATTCTTTTCGTCCATTTTATGCCCCCTTTAACTGACCTCTTGTGCTGCAGTGTGGCGAGGACTCCTAGCTGGTCTGTCTTTACCAGTGAACCGGAAAGGTTGACGAATGAGTGTAGACTCTGTAAAAAAAAAAAGGGGGGGGGGGATCAATGAAGAATATAGCCGACGAGGACGGTACGTCGACAAGGGAACCAGAAAGTGCGAGTTTGTCATCACACTGATGATGATCAACGCACGTTGCTCTCTCTCTCCTACCTTTTGAGTGTCTGCGACGACAGCTTGACAAAAGCTTGCTATGCGGTCCGAGCCATTCTTCGCAAATAGGCGACATTCTGAAATCAATCAATCAATCAATCAATCAATCAATCAATCAATCAATCAATCAATCAATCAATCAATCAATCAATCAATCAATCAATCAATCAATCAATCAATGAATCAATCAATCAATAGATCAATCAATCAATTGATCAATCAATCGACGTGACCTGCTATGATCACCCACCAAGTAGTATTCAGCGCAATCAGTATACGCAAATGCCATTTCAGTCACGGTACGCGTCCTGTCTCCATATGGAGCCGCAAGACGCCTTTTAATTTTCCGACTATAGCGACGAGAGAAAATCCTTGAACATGGCTCTGAATGTAAACGTAACCCCCTGGTAACCAAAAATAAAGTTGTAAGTCGCTTTAGTTTGGAGTGCACGAATGCAAATTAGAGGTAATTTAAGAGGTGCGCTACCAGGTTTGACGAGAACTTCGACGAGTAGTTCTGTATCACTGGCAGTTCATTCATATTCATTCTCGCTTCATAGGGCTCTGAACTGAATAATAGCTGTCGAAGCTACTTGGGAACGAGTACCTCAAGTCTCTTCAAGATCTAGCCCATCAATCATTTTTTTTTTGTTATGAGAATGGCTTCAAATGAAATAAATATTGAACACAAGTCCCAATTTGCTTCCGGATAGATTTCGCCGTATTTCCAGCAAAAGCATACTGTATAATTCTGGATGCTTGAAGAACACTCAATCATAATTATGACTGAAGGAATAATAATACGACCACGCGTGATCGAAGCTGCCTCACCGGTGAGCGAGTCGTTGTACGTCTTGCTCACGCTGGTGGCGATCAATTCAGCCATGGCATCCTGTGCCTGCATCGTGAAAAAAAAAATCGAAGTCCGCAACGATGCCAAGCGAGTCATTTACAACGACGGCACACTTACAGCGGATTCAAGTAAATAGGCCTGTTCCTCCCAGATGCGGGATTTTCGTAGAATCGGCCCGGCATCTTTCAATAGCACTTCTGTTTCAATTTCAAGAAATGCTCGCCATCAGCGCGTGGTGTATAGAAGCGATCAGAAGAACTTCAGTTTGGCCTAGTTGGTACTTACTGCAAATCATATTGACCGCAAAAAAGACGGGGACAGAGGAAGAAAACACATAAACAGCACGGGCGGTGCTGTGCTGTGCTGTACCGCCCGTGCTGTTTATGTGTTTTCTTCCTCTGTCCCCGTCTTTTTTGCGGTCAATATGATTTGCAGTATAGAAGCGAGTTGTTGGGAACTTCATTGTGGAAACTCGGAGCAAAACGCGACGTAACAGAGAGATGGAAGCTCTGCGTGGTCCATACTCCTCCGGCTCAGTTCAACGCCGATTTTACAGCCGAAGGACCGACTTACGCTCAGTCCGCGTGGGCCTTTCGCAAGCCTTCCGCACGCGTGCGGACGTGCGGAAAGCTCGCGCATGTCGCACACAGGTGCACGAATTTCGGCCTACACTGAGTCCGCACGAGCAGTGTAAAGCCAAGCTTCGTACAAATGCGTGCAAGAGGTGCAGTTATATGCGCGCTTCCGCACGCGTGCGGAACGCGTGCGCAAGGCCCACGCGGACTGAGTGTCGCAACCGTTCTCGCGCTGCGGCGGGCTTGTGGTCAACTGTCAATGAACAGCCATCAACGCCAACCCGCGTCGCAGTCCCGAAATATCTTGCTCCAAAACGCAGTGGATAATTAAAACAAGAGTTACGTCGCGTATACCTTACTCAGACAACTTCCTTACGCAGTTTTTTTTTCTTCTTTTTGTACTCAATAATTCATTATTTTCGTTTCGCACGTCGCGTTTTACCGGTACCGCGTTGAAGGTACGTCAGCTAGGAGTTTGTACGGCTCCGGCTGTCAAAGTTTGACGCCTTGATCGTTCGATGCGACCTGCGGGCGTACGAGGTTCTAGTATATCGTAGCGTGGGAATGCCGAGGACACCGCACGAACAGGGCGTCGCTGATGAATCATCGCTACGGAGAGTCGGCAAGCAGACCCCTGTATAACAATTCTGAAAGATGTTGTACAAGGAGTGCATTGTCGGACGATCCCTTTCGGCGTTACCGTCGCTTTCACGTGACGTCTACAGTACACGGCGCATTGTATGATTTGAGCAGTTTTGCTCAACCAGCCAATCAGCGCGCACAGAAAGTGCTATCTCCAAAAGGGACCGTCCGAGAATACGACTCCTGCTTCGCTGTCTGATATGTCAGCTGCTCAGATTGGCATACATTGGTAATTTATTATTATTGTTATTATTATTATTATTGTTGTTGTTGTTGTTGTTGTTGTTGTTGTTGTCGTTGTTGTTGTTGTGCGTTGTAATTTATTCTCAGTAAGCTGAACGAAAGATGCAGTGCAACGCGGATTGACAGAAACAGGGGAAGAGCCAGAGACAGACTTTTGCAACTCCTCGTCTGTCCATTTGGTAGCCCTTTCTATCTTCTTCAATCAAGAATTGACAGAAAGCCAGTTTCTGCGTCAAACTCACAATTTTAGCCTTCCAAGGGGACGCAGACTGGGTTGAAACCAAGTCAGAGCGGTATGATGATGCTACAGAAAATAAGTGATGCGCTAAAGTATACGCGGACAAAGATCACATATACCGCAGGACGGCCGCCAACTTCCGCCCGAGTTTAGAACAATCGCTTAACATTCGCGCTTTGTTATTGTTATTGTTTTTTTTTTCAGAACGTGCACCACGATCACGTGACTCGCCTGCGCGTTAAAAAAAGTGAATTCTTGTTCTGAATAAGCTGTGCACGCTGGAGGTTGACGCCCCTTCTCTCATACGCGCTATTTCTCCTCGTCCGTTTGTGCGCGCTTTATTATTGTTTTTATTTCCAGAAGTAAATGACACATCACCTAGCTCAAGCAAGGATTTAGAATGATGTAGTGCTGCGTTTCTTTATAAAAAAAAAAAGAATTAAATCCGCGGTTCAAAACACGGGTAAAATGTTACGAATTGGTGGCAAGCGTTACGAGACGGGAAACAGTATCATTTTGTTAATGCTGACAGGACGCTGCACATCGTAGTTTCAAACCACGGCAGTGCCTTAAAAAAAGTATATATATATATATATATATATATATATATATATATATATATATATATATATATATATATACACAACAAGTCTTATTAGGCTACGTTTCTTTTATTTATTTCTCTTTCTTTGTCGAAAAATTGTACCAGCTTGTGTCCATCCCTTTGAGATAGTCCTGTGCTATGTTGCCCTGCATCATTCTCGAGCATCATGAACACCCAACTGTACAAGGCACAAAGCTTGTTAAGTTTAATTAGTTTAAATTTGAAGAGCTTGTACGACTACGAAACGCGGGCTACAAGAGCAAGTCTCGGGTTGTTTTAATCATTGCCTAGTGATTCTTTCAATATATAGTGGCGGCACAATGAGCACTGTGAAACGCTTTCATCACCGCTTCTTTTGTCGCCACGCTTCCTTGCTGCAACACGCTCTCGGCAACCTAGAAAGAAAACAACAATAACTGCACTGCCATTGTTTCCGGAATAAAGCAATGTGTATGCGAAACAGACGGTATACACGAAGAAACGCATGAGGGCAAAACCCGAAATCGGTGCCCCAGCAATACGAGTAGACTGTGACAAAGTCATTGCAGGAACATTTTTCAACGAAATAAAAAGTTTTTAAGTAATTTAAATACACGTCATCTTAAATAAGGTGCCTAAGTAATTACTTTTACCGCACATACACTGCGATTGACGAATTGTAGCCGGTAAGCTTTTGCAGTATATCCTTTTCGAACGGGTTCTGCAGATAGACCACTGCCGAGACATCCGCCTTCAAAGCTGTGGTAGCACTTCGCTGCTGTTCCAGTTACCTTTTGAACAAAACGCCGCTTCAAGCAATGAAGTAGAAAAATATCTGTAACGCCAACGTGCAATGGTGCACACTTTGGAAGTGAATTTCTCGGAACTGGTCTCGTCCTCAGAATTCGTTCCTAGTGGAATCGCATAGCCTTTCGAGCCCGCTGGCGTCAATTCGTAAATTGTAATATGTGCTCCAATTAAAGTTATCGATAAAAAAGCTTCAATAGTAGAACTTCGTTAATTTGCCAGCTACGAATTCTCTTTTCTCGTGCGACTAATGTATAAGCCTCTTCGAGTAACCCAGCTCGGCGAATAGAATTGGTTAATCTCATGCAGGTATCTCAAGCATTCCATTACCCGCCGTGGTTGCTCAGTGGCTATATGGTCTTGGGCTGCTGAGCACGAGGTCACGGGATCGAATCCCGGCCACGGCGGCCGCATTTCGATGGGGGCGAAATGCGAAAACACCCGTGTACTTACATTTAGTCGCGCGTTAAAGAACCCCAGGCGGTCAAAATTTCCGGAGTCCACCACTACGGCGTGCCTCATAATCAGAAAATGGTTTTGGCACGTAAAACCCATAATTTTTTTAAACATTCCGTTCTCCTAAGACTAAAAAAAAAAAAGACAGCCGGTATAAGAACATGAAGTATGCCCCTCACCTCTTATCTCTGACCTGTTATTTATGCGCCGTACAGGTTGTGAACATGTGCGGAATGCTTGGTAAGGTGGCCTAGAAGGACCCGTTCGGCAGCATGGCAGATTATTTAAAGCGCTCAAGCTTTGGGCGGCGAGGGTATGGATCACTTTTCTAAACGGAGTTCTAACGAGTGAAGCACATACAGATATTACACACCGTCAGCGCGTGTTCCAAGCGCAAACACCGCAAATATACCATTTATAGCAGACATATTAGATGAAATCACTGCTATAATACACGTTGAACGTTGGAACAATATACTACCACCAAAATCAGCTGATACATGGTGCCCCCGACACTTTCGAGTATTCGGACTTTCGTTCATGAAAACAGATGTCACGGATTGCCTGTCAGTCAACCATCACTCATCTGTGCAACAGATACCGATGGGATCGAGTCCCAACCACGGCGGCCGCATTTCGATGGGAATGCGACTTATATTTAGTCGCGTGGTAAAGAACACCAGGTGGTCCAAATGTCCGGAGTCCTCGCATACTACGGCATGCCTCATAGTCAGAGCGTGGTTTTGACGCGTTAACCCCCATAATTTAATTATTTTGATCAGATACCAATGGCAGGTTAATATTTTGTTGTAGCTGACCAGGTATATATTCGGGGGGTAATAGAGGAAAACCTTAGATCAGTGTACATTTGCTGTTTCAAGATTATTTTCATTCATTTCGTGAAATAAGTTTTATTATTCCGCAAGAAAATGATGACCAAACTTGCCTTTTCCTCGATATCGCGCGGCAACTTCAGCTCTAGCACATTGGTAAGCCGTTAAGGATTTCAATGTGTCCTCTTAGTCTTCGTGCCGTTCTGGCGAAATTGGAATCTCGAAACTTGCTATGCACAGAATTTTTACCTTATTTAGATGGCAACGTAATTCACCGTTATGTACTGCCCGCTATATCCAACGAGTGTTCCTACACGAAGTGCCCTTATGCTCTAATATGGCTTGCCCTTGCCCGAAATCTGTTCAATACTATGAAAATGCTTTACAATATCCGGTGTAGTTCACCTTTACCGGTAAGCGATAGACCAGAGATCCAAGTATACGCGCCGTAAAATCCATGACGTCACACTGCGAAATGCTACTGGGACGGCGTCGCTACACGTATTTCGTTCTTTTTGTTTAATTTTTTTAAAGTATTCTGTGGCTTACCGAGCCCGCTTTCGTGGTCGGAGTAGCTGACTTACTATTGCAGATAAGTTATTTACTAATACAGCTTAAATCTTACTATTCCCAGTTAGTGTCCTATCAATTTGCATCTGGAGGGAAGGCTTCGTTGGAAAAACAACTTCATCTGGTCTTTTTTTCTAAAGTGTTTTTTTTTTTCGCTCGTTCACGCTGCACTTACAAATATGGACACACCGCTTGGCCCATGCAGGCCACCAAGTTGTTCTAAAGTGGTCTGTGTGGCCTGAGCCCAGCAACGGCATCGACAACACTGGAAGTGGTAACGTCGGTGGGTTTGCGATATACCACGTATTGAACAGCTGGTATCCCGTTGCCGAAGGTTCATAACACACAAGATGACGCTGCACATAACAGTAATTTTCAGGGGATGTCATTAAAGGACAATAATTATTTGTGGCTTGGTGTTGAGATTAGCGGTTTGTAATGCCATTACTTTACTGAAGGACACAATAAAGAACGAAATTGTAGGTACTCGTATTTAATTGCTCCTTTACGATAAATGGCGAATGATAAGATTTCACGTTGCAGCAACAGCGAACTAAGTTTGTGCTTTATAGGGAGGACAGGCCTTCAGTAGGTGCAAGCAGCGTTTTTTTTTTCTGCTCTCCCTAGATTTATGTAGCACCAATGTGCACTGGTGAGTCAAACGCAACAAATCAAATCAACTGGCGTAACACGCGTAGTCCACGAAAAAGAATTTCTATGCATGCGTAAAAGGGAAAATTAAGACTCCGTACCGGTGGCATGTTGTCGCTGATGTCTGTAATGAAAGACAAAAAAAAAGTAGAAGTGAAAATAGACAACGTTGTATACACACAGCTTAGATAGGCAACGCAACAGACCAAGACAGACGCGCGCAAAGCGATCACGTCTGTACTCTTCTTCAAGCGACAGCTTTTCTCCAGACAGAGGCCGGAGGACAGCTTCCACAAACCCCGCACGCTGACGGGGGCGCAGCTTTTTCTTTATTTCTTTAAAATTCGTTTCTCCTACAATGTCAGCTTTCCAGACATTGTACCTACATATAGGGTGTATACACAATATCAAAATTATCATTCTAATGATAATGTGCAATATAAAATACCGTGTAACACTAATGCACTAACGATAAATTTTTCAATCAACAGTATCAACTAGGCATAAACGAACACCGGCATTCACAAACACACACCCATTATGCGCGCATTAAACGCAATCAATTGAGGCTTGCGTCACTACTTGCACGTGCTCCCTACACGCACGTGCACGTTCAGGGAGCTCACCACTTACCCGCTTTCATGACACCGCCCGCCGACATCGTGGTCACCGCTTTAATCTCAGGGAGAATATGGGCCTTCAGGTACGAGCTGAAGTCTGCAAGGAAGACGGCTGCGCTCATTCACGTTATCACGGCGGCGCGTTTGATCTGGGGCGCGACCTTGTAATGACGGTTCGGAAAGCGAAACCTCTCGCTTGCGTTGGCGGATGACTGGTCAGAATCGCGTTCTTGCTGGCGACATCGCGATCCTGGCAAACCGCTCGCGAAGAGCAGGCAAACGGTTCGCCTTACCGACCGTTTGCAACGAGGTCGTGCATTTAGATTTGCGCAGCGCACCAGAGCGCCAACTCAATGCGCAGAGAGGGACAAATCGTCACCCAGCCCGCTTGAGTTACTCAGGTATGCTGTCAATGATTTTCCTTCATTCCTGTATGCATTTCCTTAATCCTCTCTGTCTACACTCTAAACATTTTTATACCCTTAAGGGTGTTTTCTTGTCGCACTTTAACACCCTTATCGTTAGGGCCTTACAAACATTTATAGAGGACGACAGCGGAGCTATAACGAGACGTGCGATGACAAAAGACGTAGTTGAAAACTATGTAATCATTCTGACAGCCTTGGGCGCATATAGATATCCGACAGGAGAGTTTCCTATCTCTCCCTGTGAAATTCTCTTGTCGGATATTTCTGTGCACCCAAGGCTGTCAAAATGATTACATAGTTTTCAACTACGTCTTTTGTCATCGCATGTCTCGTCAGAGCTCCGCTGTTGTCCTCTATAAATTCTTTAGGGCTCTGACGGTAAGGGTGCTACCACGCGACAAAAAAACACCCTTAAAACACACTTAAGGGTGTAAAAATCCCAGTGCCGCTGCCTATATGACTCTAATGAATTCGGTCGTATCAGTCTCTTCCTTGCGTTTTTTTTTTCACCAGTACTATGAACGTACGAGTATTGTCTATCTCTAAACGTGTCTTGCCCATCTCGATTGCTGACCGGTTGATATTTCCGTCTACTTTAAATCCAAGTGCTTCTAGAAGTTGTACGTTACGTATTGGTCTCGCTGAATGAATCCCTCCGCATTCCATTGAAATGTCGCGTGCTGATTGTTTTCCGGATTTTCGCTGCAAATACAAGCGCCCAATCTAATCGCGAATTTTCGCTCCGATATGTTGCTCTCCGTATAGGCAAACAGCTCGAGCCTCCAGAGCAAGGCACTTCTTTTTGTATTGTCATACAGACTCTCCCTTCTAATTTCTTTTTTCTGGTTATTGTAAACTCCATTATCGTTTTTTTTTTCATTCTTTGCATCCAATTCACTTGTCACCGTTTCCCTCACTTTCTGATTATTCCCGCAGAGGCCGCAGCTCGTCTGCAGCGTCCGCGTGTGAGCGGCATCATTCGGCTACACTGAGGCCGCGTTACGTACCCCCGTTATTACTCTTGCCGCCAAAGCGTTATGGACAGCGCGCGTTTATAGGTGGCGTCCAAACACACGCCTCCACGACGGTTCCGACTGGGCAATAAAATGCAGATCTCAGAGGACATGCTTTTGTCGGCTGCATGCGCCGGAAGGTATTGCAGGAGCCGGAAACACGTCTTGGGGTCCCGTGCTTTGGGCATCACCTACTTGCACGCACCACACCATTGCGTTGTGTACACTGGAAAGTGCGAGACACTGTGCGACTCCAAGGCTGCGCACTCACCCTCCATAGTGCGATAGAGCTCGTTCAGGTAATTTACGTTCGCTGCCTGTTGTTCTTTCGCCACCTGCAAGAAGCCGTCCCGGTTATGTACAACCGGCATTAACAATACTCGGGCCATGCGTGCAGCAGAGCTGAGCATCAGTACGGCAGCTAGACTCGCTGCGAGTACGTTTATTGAAAGGAAATAAACGCCAGCAACATGACAGTGGCAGGTAAACCACCGGTGCAAAGTTAAAAATGGTACTTTGTCGTTCGGTAAGTTAAATAGTTTGCAATTAACAAGCGATTTTTTCGGTTATCTCGTTCAACGTGACAATGTCACTAACGAGGCAAGGGTATAAGTCACGAAATGGACGTGTGGAGCATTGTAATCCTTGAGGACAAACGTAATACAACAGCACCGGCCATTGTTCTAAATGTATGCAAACATATTGAGAGTGGTCACATAGTCGAAGAACTGATTTGCCTAAATAGAGACAAGAATTTTATGGGCTGCCTAAATGTGAGGCTACCCACTGGACAAGAAGTTATTCAGCAGAAGTTATCTGCCTAGTGTGTTCGCTCAGGCTCGCGTGCCTCTGTGCAACAATCCAGGCTCTCTCGCAGCATAATCATTAGGAGCATCCTCCAGTTGAATCGGCATTTCTCTTACAAAACTCCCATAGGTGTTGTTATGTCTTATATTCGAACGGTAACGATTAGTCGACAATTTCTGATAGAGAATTCTCAAATCGCATATATATACGAATAGAATAGCAAAGACTAATCGATTTGTGTCCAACATTACGAATATTCGCACACGCCTAATAAAGAGCAATTCTTTACGTATACCGTAAAATAACCCTACTGATAATAGTTGAACGACAGTGCGAGGCCATGACCTCATAATATACCTCCATTCGTCGGAATTTGTAACGAATACGGACTTACATCTCATACATTGCCGTTGAAGAAGTCACAGGCAACAAATAGCACGGAGTGAAAGAGCCTGTCATTCTGCGGATTATGATGGTTTACACACTTCGTGCAGCTCCGCGAAATGAATTTTACGCAAAAGGCAAACGTCCTGCTTACGGTGGCCATTGACTGCAAGAAATTTTCCACTGCACTGACGTATACGTTGAACTGCTTGCTGTGTCGAAGCGAGGACTGCCTCAACTCGAATATGCTGGCGAGCATCAGCATGGCACCCAACCTGAAACAGGTAAACAACGGCGCTGCGTGTCAGTTAAGTATGATGCCAAAAGCACTCTGCACTTTTTCGAGCTCAGAAACAAACTTGCACAATGACATTGCGCTTCTACGCTATTGCAAAATGCGAAACACGTTACCTAAAGAAACTGCATATACCAGCAGCTCATACAAAGAAATCTCATACAGCATATATCTGTAAAGGTCTTCTTACAGCCTCGTCAGAATTCCTAGGAGTCTAGTTCTCCCTTGCCCGAAATGCATCCAGGACTCTGCAAACGCTTTCCTATATCCGGTGCAATTCATCAGCCAGACCCCAGTCTTATCACACGCTTCATTATATCCAAGTTGAGTATTTATATAATCCAACGAGTGTTCCTACATGATGCTCCTTTACGTTACTATACGGTTTACCCTTGCACGAAATCCCTCCAAGACTTTGCACACGCTTCGCTATATCCGGTGCAATTCATTTGCTAGGCCCGAGTCTTATCAAACGCTTCACTATGTCCGGGCTTAGTACTTATACGTGTACACCATCCGTTATCTTGGACGTGTGTTCCTATACGCTGCGCCGGCTGCACTAAACCGGCTCCGCTCTATGCAATACGCCTGTGCCTCCTCGATACCGATCCCATCGCCACACATTGCCGCCACTTGAAAACCGTCATCGAGCTTCCCTGCACAGCTTCGCTGCTGTAAAGTACCACTCCTCTCCGCACAAGCTGCGGAGCGACATTCATAGGCAGAATTAACGACAACAGCCTGGTCCGTGCGGTTACACTTAGCTACACTTTTAAGAACAATAATGTGCCGATAACTCGGAAGTTTATACCTGCTTCGGCTATATATGTATCTATTCTGGACAGTTATCGTACTCCTCGTTTACCCCTCTTGAACTTGCAGGACGCACGTACTATAATGGAGGCTTATCGGGCCTCCAAAGCAATAATCGTCGCCTATCATGCGCGCCTTCCGTTTCTTTAGCACTGCCTTCCCCGTACTCTCTGATCACGAATGGCACGCTCGTGTCCGCGTGACATAGTGCAGAGCGTCGGATAGATCATTGCTAGCAGACCAGATAAGCTCCAGAGGGTGCAAATCTTTTTTATTTCAGAGCCTAGGGTGCGGTAGCAGTCAGTAGTGGGCTACGTACAAGCTGTGCTGCGAGGCGGTCAATATTCGACACCGACGAAGCCTCTCTCCATAACATGTCGCCAGCGCCTTTTGTATATACAGAAGTCCTGTTATTTCTACCGCGTCTTTGCACCGAAGAAAGAAATTACAGGGCAGATAGAGTTCGGAAGATATAGAGGAGTGGGCGTGGTATGTGTAGCAAGGCTGAATAGGTGCTACGTCACCCTTATATGTATGCACTGCGCATGACCCACTGCGGCACTACTTTGTATATATATACCGTTCATTCTTGCAATAAAGTTGTTCATTGCCTGACCCCGACTCGCCTACATGGTGGCAGCGGTTCACTATCGCTATGTCGGCCCCGTCAACGCTGCTTCCCCCGCCGAAACCACTGGACCCGTCAGCAGACGCATGGCTTGGATGGAAAACTTGGAAATGTGAGTTCACATTGTTCTCCACGGCTACCCAGTTAAGTAAGCAGCCCAAAGAAGTCCAAGCAGCAACGTTACTTGTAACAGTTGGAGAGGAGGGCAGAAAAGCTTACAACGCCTTCAAATTCGAAAATGAAGCGGATAGGAACAACGTCGACATTTTGCTTCAGAAATTTGAAGAATTCTACAAACCAGTGACGAATTTGACGTTTAATGAATTTCGTTTCGGATCAAGAGACCAAAAGCAAGGGGAGTGTTTCAATGATTGGCTAACCGACCTCAGGCTTTTAGCAAAAAACTGCGAGTTCGGGGACCTAGAAGACCGTTTGCTCCGCAGCCGAATCATTCTGGGACTGCGAAACAAAAGCTTGCAGGAAAGGCTTATTTCCGAGAACCCGTCATACAGTAAGACCATTGAAATTTGCCGGGCCCAGGAACTGGGAAAAGAGCAATTTAAAGAAATCAGTGAAGGCGCAGAAGCAGCACGTGCCACAGTAATTCAAGCAGTCACCAAAGAAAGGAAACCGTGTGGTCATTGTGGCTATACCGCTCACCGTGGCGAAATATGCCCGGCTGAAGGTAAAACATGCAAGAAGTGTGGTGGGCGTAATCACTTCGCCCAAGCATGTAGATCCTCAGTGCGACGACAAACCAGAGGCGCTAAGAACGTGCTGCGCGAGGTACAAGCGGAAGACGACGATTTCTTTTTGCAAGCCCTGACTGTCAGTGCAGTCGAAGCGGCAGATCATTGGAGTGCAGCAGTTGACATTGAAGGCCGTAAGTTTACGTGCAAGCTAGACACAGGTGCTAACTGCTGCGTCATTTCAAACAAGGATGCCAAACTGCTGCCGAGCAAGCCACAGCAAACCTGCCACGCCACATTGACCGCTTTTTTCGGTCATAAGACTACAGCGAGAGGAAAAATTCGGCTGCGACTGTCGGCTAACAGCAGAGTGCACGAAGAGTCGTTTTTCGTGGTCGAACAAAATGTGCCCGTGACGCTGAGTGGATCAGTGGCGGAACGCCTCGGGTTTCTTTGTCGCGTGCAAAACGTTCACGTCGAAGAGTTATACCCGGCAGCACAACCTTTCGCAGACGTTTTCAGTGGACTGGGACAGCTGAAAGGCGAGGAGTACACAATGCAGCTAAAGCCAGGAGCCGTAGGAGTCGTCGTGCCAGCCAGGAGAGTTCCAGTGGCCCTTCAAGACAAAGTCAAGGAAGAGCTTCTGCGCATGGAAGAACAAGGCGTGATAGCAAAGGTAAAGGGCCCGACAGAATGGTCGAGTTACATGGTCACAGTCCTTAAGAAAGATAAAGTGCGCATCTGCCTAGACCCCATAGCGCTGAACAAGGCGTTGTTGCGGGAAAACTATCCAATGCCTACTCTCGAAGACGTTGTGCCAAAGCTTGCGGGCGCCAACGTTTTTTCAACCTTAGACGCAGCATCGGGGTATTGGCAGATAAAGCTAGACGACGCAAGTTCAAAACTTTGTACAATGAGTACACCGTACGGACGCTACAGGTTCTTGCGCATGCCTTTTGGCATTGCCTCTGCTCCGGAGATATTTCAGGCAGCGATGCACC
The DNA here is from genome assembly GCF_038994185.2 of Dermacentor albipictus. Lineage (NCBI taxonomy): Eukaryota > Metazoa > Arthropoda > Arachnida > Ixodida > Ixodidae > Dermacentor > Dermacentor albipictus. The sequence continues at coordinate 395,444,691 of NC_091821.1, forward strand.
GCGTCCTAGAAGGTCTGCCAAATGTCGCAGTAGTAATGGATGACATTCTTCTCTGGGGCAAGACTAAGCAAGAGCACGACCACAATCTACAGCTTCTTCTAACGCGGTGCCGAGAACAGAATCTTCGACTAAACTTGAAGAAATGCTTCTTTTTGCAGCAAGAGGTGCGCTACTTGGGACACGTGCTCAGCGCCGAAGGCCTGCGTGTGGACGCCCAACGTGTTCAAGACATTCTAGAAATGCCGACACCAAGAAACTGTAAGGAACTTCAAGTGTTTTTGGGCACTATGAATTTTGTACAGCGCTTTGTCCCAAACATGTCTGTGGTAACAGCACCACTACGAACTTTGTTGCGAAAAGACACTGCATGGGTTTGGACGGAAAAACAGCAAGAAAGCTTTCTGAGACTGCGTGAGGCTCTTATTCAAGCACCTGTGCTCAGCTATTTTGATCCAAGCAAACCCGTGACACTATCAGTTGATGCAAGCCAGCTGGGGGTAGGCGCTGTGCTGATACAGGATGCGCAGCCTGTTGCTTTTTCCTCACGGACACTCACAGAGGCACAGACAAGATACGCTCAAATTGAAAAAGAAACTTTAGCTATTGTTCATGGATGCACCAAATTTCATGACTACATATTTGGACAGCATGCTGTAACAGTTGAAACTGACCACCGCCCCTTAGTGGCGATATTCAGTAAGCCGCTATACCAGTGCCCGCTACGTCTGCAACGCATGCGCCTAACTCTTCAGCGTTATCCTATCATTGTGACGTACAAGCCTGGCAAAGAGCTGTTCCTCGCTGACGCCTTATCAAGGTTTCCTAGTAAAAGATTCTTGGACGAAAACGAGCAGTTTCAAGTAAATGTTCTTGAATGTGTTTCAGCCTCTCAACGCTCCCTGCAAGATTTACTAGCAGCAACCAATGATGACGACACCCTCGTAAAGCTACGGGAGTACGCGAATACAACGTGGCCTCTTCACAAGCAAGAAGTCCCGGAGCCACTTAGGTCGTATTGGGCGTACCGGGATGAGATACATGCACAGGACGGCCTCGTGTTTCGAAGCAACAAGGTAATTGTACCACAATCAAAGATATGGGAAATGATGAGTCTTCTTCACGCGGCACACGTGGGAGTGGATAAGATGAAGGCGAGAGCAAGGAACGTGATGTTCTGGCCCAATATTTCCAGCAACATTGAGCAGTTCTGTAAAGCCTGTAAAGTGTGCCAAAAGCATCAGCCTCGACAGCTTAAAATGCCACTCCTGAGTCATGATGTGCCCTCACTACCATGGCAAGTTGTCGGCATGGACTTGTTCTTCTTTGAAGGCCACGAGTTCGCCCTTATTGTCGACTTCTACTCCTTCTTCTTTGAAATTCGAGAGTTTCGTACAACAACGGCAAGCTCTCTTAACACGTGGTGTTCTCAAATTTTCTCAGTCCATGGCTTGCCCAGGAAGTTGTGCACTGACAATGGTCCACCTTTTAACAGCAGTGAGTTTAAGGACTTTCTCAACACCTTGGCTATTGATCACATCACCTCAAGCCCCTATCATCCGCGTTCCAATGGCATGACTGAGAGAGCGGTTCAGGAAGCAAAAAAGCTGTTAAAAAAGTGTGCCTTTAAAATGCCTGTGTTTCAAATGGCATTGCTTGAATGGCGCAATACCCCACGGGATGATGTGCTCCAGTCCCCCGCGCAGAGGCTGATGGGACGCCAGACTAGGACGCTTCTACCAGTCCCTACCAGCCACTTGGAACCACGGACAATTCCCCCGGACGTGGTCCAGGGCCGCCTTCAAGAAATACGCCAACGACAGCGGACCTACTACAACCGTGGCAGCAGGAACTTGCCGCCTGTGATGCCAGGTCAGCAGGTCACAGTGTACGATACCAACCAGCGGACCTGGTCTCCCGCCGTCTTTCTCCGACCAGCCGATGAACACCGCTCAACGATAGTCAAGACTGAAGACGGCCGGGAACTTCGGCGCACACGAGAGCACCTCCGCCTGGTAGACCCACAGCCGGAAGCGAGCCTCCTGCCCGAAGACGTATCGTCCACAGAGCCCCCGCAAGAACTACGTCGAAGCACAAGACTTCGACGCGAGCCCTGTCGGTACCCTCAACAAGAGACACGATAACCACGTCTTAAGTTCCCCTGTAAAAGGGAAGATGTAGCAAGGCTGAATAGGTGCTACGTCACCCTTATATGTATGCACTGCGCATGACCCACTGCGGCACTACTTTGTATATATATACCGTTCATTCTTGCAATAAAGTTGTTCATTGCCTGACCCCGACTCGCCTACAGTATGGTGACTTGGTACACTACCTCATGAAATCGGCGCACAAGAATTGCTACATTTACGACGATTAGCCAAGATTCGGGCCTCCTTTAGTCGCCGAAAATGGAAAAGTCGAATATTTAAAAAAAATATGTAGATACATTATCCGGCTTCACGTGCCAGAATCACGATATTGACACGTGTAGTTATATATTATTTTCTCGAGGATTGCATGTCACCCACTAACAATTAACTTAAAGTTCTCTCTCCGTGCAAGACGCGCATGCATGATTGGAACTTACTGGAATGTTGTCGATGGTTCTATCCCAGGTCTGTTGTCACCGAAGCTTGCGTAATCTGATTGTATGCGCGACGCGAATTGTGTAGTTACTTTCTGGAAGACATGTGGGCACCAGCGATTACCCTGCAGGATCCTTCGATAACTCATCTATAAAAGCCGAAGCGCTTGACTGGCAGAGCAGATTTCGACGATCGCCGACTGTGTGCGCCGTTATCGCTGTGCCGTAAACGAAATAAACAATAGGGGACAGATTTGGCGAAACCTCGAACTGGAAACAGGAAAACGCTTCACGCCTACTGTTCGCCCCATCCGTTAGCTGACGCGACCATCGCAAATGAACTTACAATGTTCTGTTTTTTATTCTTTCTCGCTAAAACTAAAAAGCTTTGCGTATAAATGAATTTTGCGACTTATTTTTCTTGCGTCACCTAGCAACAAAGTAACGGCACGCCAGACGCGCCAGATGCATGCATCACGCGCCGGGCCCGCCATCGAAGCGAGCGAGGCCGGCTGCGCATGTGAAGTTCGCTTGTTCGGCGACGCGTCTTCCTCTCTTTTTATTTATCTTTTCTTTATGTAGCCTGTTTCGTTGGGCTCCCGGGGTATTGTTGCGTTCCTTCTGCACTTCGACACGGCACCACTTGGACTCCGCCAAGGTGAGAAATATTGTTTGACACTCTGCGACGCATTTCAAACAATTTAGACTTACGGTATACGGAACCGAGACTTGTGACGCAGTCTGCGAAAAACAGCTCGACCGACCTGGCGCACTTTAGTGACTCATACTTGGAGACGTTTGCGGCGCCTTCTATGAGCCCCAACATTATTTTTAACTTATTTCGGTAGTTTTCGTGCACGCTCGCCGCACCCGGCCATGTGACGCAGTTAGTTTCGCGTGTACTGAATGTTACCGGAACACGCTCGTCACGCTTTCCCTGACCTCCACATTATTGTAATTAATTTAATTACTTTTTGGGACACTTTTGATGCACGCTCGCCATGCCTGACGTTGTGGCGCAGCGAGCAAAAAGTAGCTCAGATGCGATGACAAAGTTAGTATCGCGTGTACTGAACCTTAAACGGGACAAGATTGTGACGCTTTTTACGCTCAGCAGCATGTTTCTTTCGGGACTCACGCTTGTCGAAAATGCAACGAGCGATTGCCAATGGTTATAACACAGGAGTGGGTTGCTTGCGCCGGCAGAACGCGCAAGAGATAACGCCGAGGAGCTGAAAAACCAAGAACTTGAAAATTCTGTCCTCTGAACGACTGAAAACAGGCTTTGCACCCATGCATTTGTCTCGAGTGCGAGCAGGAGGCATTCTGCGAGCGTCTAGCACGGTCTGGCTGAGAGCCTAGTGTTGTGGCCACCTCTTTGTACGTAGTGCAATGCCGGGCAGTATCCTAGATACATGTATCTTAGATACTATCTTAGATACTCTTTGAGCGTACTTTATGTGTATCATGATACGTCTGGAAAGACGTGTAGCAGTTGTCCCCGAAGCTTGCGTAATCTGATTTTACACACGACGCGAACTGCGTAGTGCTTTTTGGAAGACGCGTGAGCACCAGTGATTGCTCTGGAACGTTCGATGACTCATTTATAAAAAAAAAGCCGACGCTCTTGACCGGCAGATCAGATTTCGGCGATCGCCGACCTGTGTTCGCTGCTTTGGTTTTGCTTTGAGTGTAACTTGGTTTTGTTGTCACAGGTTCGCGGATTAGATAGTTTCATCATTCACAGTTTTGCGACTGTTTTCTTCGTCGTCACTACAACGCGACAATATTATCATGAGGCACGCCATAGGAGGGGACTCAGGATTAATTTTGACTACCTGGGGCTCTTCAATGTGCACCTAATGCACGGTAAACGGGCGTTTTTGCATTTCGCATCCATCGAAATGCAATAAATGATTTATTCCCGCACTCTCGAGCATAGCAGCTCTAGCACACACTAAACTACCACTACAAAAAAAAAAAACAGTACACCACCATGGCGGGTCAGCAAAAGATTGCCATGGCGATCAATATGGAGTTGGGCGTATACATTAACAATTTATTGATTGACTTTCTCTTCCAAACCTGAACGCAAAACTAAATATCAAATAATGTTCACTAAGCAAAGCGGGGATGATAGTCGGGCTACCGCAAGGCGACTGCAGACAACAAAGCGTTGGTTTCAGAAGCGTGCGCACGGCACCAGTCTGTCAATTATTCTTGACACATGTATCGCAAATTATTGTATGCCATCATCATCATCGTGTCCACGTAAGTCTCTCCTAGCAATCTTGAATTACCCCAGTCGCGTGCCAGCTGACAACCATCTTACGCCATAGAATTTCCTAAATTCATCACACCATCCAGTTCTCTACCGTCCCCGACTTCCCTTTTTCTTGGCACTCGTTCCATAAGTAGATCACCGCTTTATTTCACGTCCTGTCCAATTACATTTCTTCTTCAATGTCGATTAGAATATCGGCTACCCAGCTGTTTGCTGTGTAATCCACTGTCTTCTTGTATTTTAATCTAGCGCTCATCATTCTTCCATGAGTATGTGCCATCAGCTTAGGCTAAAATGCCAACAGGGTAACACGAAAGTGGACACGCATTAGCAGTGATTACTTCGTATTGCGATACTCAAAGCTGCACAGTCGGTTTCTACGTGTGGAGCCTCATCGCTAGCTAGCTGAATACATAACCGGTCTCGGTCGCGTTACGATTTTACTCACAGAATGCAAGCCAGTACAATGACGTAGGCAGCCGTGTACAGTTGTAGTATGCAGCGCATGTTCTCGGTTAGGTCCTGCGTTCGATCCCCTCCACACATACGGCGTCGGCGCATCTGTGGGTAGAGCACAGTGCCTAGGATTCCAGCGGCGAAGAATGCCATGCCCGAAGCGTAGAGCAGCGCCACTTGTGGCTCGTAGCGAACGTACTGTTGGTGGACAGGGAACAAAGAAGCGCAAAAAAATAGCTCTCTAGATTGCCTTTCGTTTCAAAACTGAAATATTGAAACAAAAGAAGTTTCTGAGCATTCATCCTAGGTGCCTTCCATGGAACGGCGATTTTCCTCTGCGAGAACCATTGATTTGATGAGGCTAACGATAATAAGCTGACGGGACACCGGGGCCGATGCTGAGCTCATATTAGAGAGCTTTAGTTACACGTACGTAGAGGCTTTGCGTACGTAGAGCATCTACGTGTGAGCAGTGCGCATGCGTAAAACGTAGCGGGCGCGCGCGCGTCTCACGGACGTACGTGAGATTCAATTCTTTGCGTGCGTTTCTTGCGCACGTAGACAGCTTCGCGCGGGAGTTCCGCAAGATCATGAACAAGCGATAGCGGTCCGCGCGCGCGCAGACGGCTCGCATCGAAACACGGCGACAGGATCGAATTGGCTACCGCCGTGTTCACAGTTCCCGATAGATGGGGCTACGGGGTCCCTCTTGGCTAGTGTTCCTGTATATGCTCCCGCAGGGAGCATATACGTGTTCCTGTATAAGCTCCCTGCGGGAGCTTATGCAGGAACACTACCTCTTGGCGTGCGTCGCGTACGTGTAGCTAAAAGCGTTTCAGATGGCGTGCACGTAAGGTACGTAGGCTTTTCACGTTTGCGTACGTGAAGCCTCTACGTACGTGTAACTAAAACTGTCTATTCAGTTAGGTATATCTCAATGCATCTTGGCGTTACGGTGCGACGAGTTGGGCGTACGTATGCTGTGCGTGATACAATGTTGGATGCGGAAGTTTGAAATGATCAATGATCATGATAGCTGGCGACAGATGCGGTGAGGTAGCTCCATTCTTAGGCTGTCTTCCGAAAAAAAAATGAACGAAAGTAAAGGTTCGTTTGGCAGCTTGGTACCTGTGTCTTGAAGTTGTGGACCATTTGCGATGAGATGCAAGGAGGCGGTAAAAGCAAATAATGAGTTAGTTGAGCATTTGTCAAACAAGTTATGTGAAGAAATAAACGGGGCGATATCTATTTTCGATCACACGGGCGGCCGATCAAAGCAAATCTTGATAATAGCAGATGTGCATGCTGCACCAAAATACTTGAATGCGATAATACGCACGTGCTGGTTTTGAATGCCTACGAATGCGGGGAATTCAATGTATACTCTTGTTTCAGAGCGAATATTGAAGATAAAGCAATCTATCCGTTATAACGTCTTGTACTTTGTACCGGGGTGCCTCGAATGTGCGAATTGTTGGTCCACCAGGAATTCATCAAAGTTCCATGAATTCTGGCATCGCGTCGAAGTGCACAACTTGTAAATGCGTCAGCATAGTACATAGGTTGTCTCAGCTAACCTTACCTAATCTGTTCAACAACAAAAAAAAAACATTAAAAGAGCACGGTACAAGATACGATGCTAAGATATATGTTGTTCTGTCGTCATGTCTCTGACGATGAAACACCAGAGGTCTTATAATTGTATCTTTAACGGTGTTTTCTCAATCTTTTTTTTTTTTGTCGTTGAGCAGCTTGGCTAAAGTTAGCCGGGATACACGGTATAGAAAAGAGCTACTCTTGAATGAGAGGCATTGCACACATATTTTAACGTATTTTAACGAGAAGTTACGGTGTGACGATGCTCGCGGCATTCTGTACAATGCGGTGTTCTGTGCATAGACGCAATATGCACCTATAGTAGGCAAGGCTGTTCTCTGAAATCCCAAAATACGGGGCAGAAAAAAGAAAGAAGCCTTTTACGTTCAGAGTGAATAATGCAGGTACAGCGAAACAATTTTATGGGAAGGACAAACAAAGAGACAGGAAAGAGCGCTGACTTTCAACTAAGTTTATTGAAGAAATTCAGGCCGCTTTTATACAAGGGAAGAACCGTATCTTCGCGTCTCCTTCCCATAAAATTGTCGCGCTGTACCTACGTTATTCAGTACGAACCAACTCGCTTAAATCAAGCTGCTGCTGTTACATTCAGCGTGCCCTTCATATTTCCAAGTGTCTTTTTCTCTTTTTCGTTTTTTACATATCTTAACGGTAAGACTCTCGACGTCATGTTTTTTTATCAGATGAAATCCGCGAACGAAAATAAAAAAAAAGCGGATTCGCTGCGTTAAAGAGCAACTAAGAGCAACTAACTAATTTTTGGACGTTGCGGCCCCAACTTACCAGGTCCATCGATTCAATGAAATCGGCAGCACTGACTTTCTTAAGGAACGCTGCGGAGCCAAAGGAGAGAAAAGAAGAAAAAGAAACGAAGGTTGCTACTCAAGGAATTTTTCGTTATTGATATAGGTCCAACTCTGACCTGGAATCAAGTCTTTTTTTCCCTCTCTCTTTCAAGATTCTCACGAGCTATTAAAAATGCAACGGTAGAACCACTTTCAGCTGAACATCTATGTCTTGCTCCGCTCAGGGCAGTCTATTTTTTCCTGGGTTCGCTCAGGCCGCTAAAGCGAATGTTTAATGACACACGCGTAATATAAGCGTATGCGCTACAGACTTAAAAATGAAACATTCAAACTGAAACGTACATACATAAAAATATGTATTTGATATCTGCAAGCAGTCGATAACGTTCTCGCATCAGCTCCCCCGCCCCTTCATTAATTGTGCGCGGATAATTTAAGGAAATATGTTTGCGGGGCTATCATTCTTTAAGTTTCGCGTAATCTTTAAAAATCGCCTGTGGCAGATAGCATTATTCTTGTCCTTGAGCAGGCTTATTCGAAGAGGCTGACATTTTTACTCACACGAGCAAGTGAAACAGGTACTCAACTAATTAATATATATTCAGTAATGAGCGTCCTAATTAATCAATGGGCGTGCCAATTGCCTTACGGCGCATATTGCCATTTGCTCATAATAGCGGGTGAGTTTGTAAGCCGTACACACTTGGAATGGAATTTCAGGAATCACGAGAATTACATTTTGAAGATATGCGCGCACACACGCATGAGTGCAGTTGCAGACAATGTTGATTCAAAGGGACACTAACGTGAAAAGTGATTTCTTCTGCATCAATATGCTACCATTCTACAACACCAAAAACCCCACTCTTCCAACGATAAGACGTTTGGTAAGCCAGAAAAAGCGCAAGAACGAAATATGGGTGGCGACGCCTACTTAAGTTCCCGCACCTGGGGGCTGTGACGTCTTGGATTTTGATGGCATCTTCTAGGGCCTCCTAATTATGTATAGCGGTACAGATTGACTACATTGTGTTCTAAAGGAAGCAAATATTAAACATGGCAAGTTTCGGGAGCCTTTATTCATGCAACGCGGCCCAAATGCGAAAACATACTTTGGAATCCTTGACGTCACGCTGACGTATACCGGCGCTGGGGTTCCGGCGCGAAATTCAAATACTGATACTTGGACCTTCATTTTCTCATCTAATAATCAAACTATTTTTTTTTTAAATGTCTGCCTGCAGGGTTCTCAAACAATACTTCATTAGCCTAAACTGATTTATTGTTTCGATTTAGTGTCCCTTTAAATTTGTGAGAACGTGGAGACATTTCTTTCCCCGCGTTTTCTTTTTTTTCGATTACGTTTCTGTCATTTTAGTATACATATAGCGTGTCTCCGTCAGTCACAAATTTCAAGAGATGCAGCAAAAAAAAAAAGTAATCCGGGCCCGCTGTATAGGATAACGCTTTCTTTCGCTCGAATCTATTCATTTCTATCCATCCGTTCACGTCCGGCCTATTTCGGCGACAAGTTGGGTGGAGCGCCGCCGCTTGGAACAGTGACGAAACGCGAAAAGGAATAGCATTCGACTCGGAATCGTCACGTTAACTGCGGCCTTGCGTCTGTTCTGGGAACTCACAGGCGTCGATGGGATCCGTTAGGATGAACTGTAGAAGCCAGTTGATCACGCTGTACCAGCCGGTGAGCACGGACTCGTCCACAGACTGGCCCAGAAAGCTCGTGTCGCTCGAGGGCGCGTCCTTGGCGCTCTTTCGACTCATCTGCGTTGAGTGGTGCCTGCGAAAGAGGTGTGGCGTCACACGTGATCGGCGTGTACCTGCTTTTGTTGTCTCCTGCCAGCAAGTTCGTAGATCTTGCATTTTAAAGGGGTTGAGACACCAACTTTTGAGGCTATAGAAAACCTGTTGTAGGCTGCCTATGTACGCGAGGACACCCGCAACGAGGCGTTGGACGCTGCAAACATTTCGAAATAATTTTAATTCAGCTCCAAAAAGTCATTAAAAGCACATTCTCGTGGTCGATACCCATCGCTAGCGCGGCTGCTATGACGTGACAGCGGAGGAACGAAAATATTGACGTCATAGATCACTACCACAAAAGCGTAACGTATGATGAGTAGTGATGAAATGCCGATTACGGAGCCTGCTGAGCCGAGCGACCGAGCATAGCCTCCACTATGACAGAGCTACAGGCATACAGAAATCCTTTCTTAATGCAAAGAAGGGGTAAGGCGTGCAGACATGGACACAAGAGGAGATAAGTGGGCAAAACGAACACCGCACGGCGGCCCGCGAACGGCAAGCGGCATGTGGCGAGTTGCCGTGCCGGTAACTAGGACGGGCCTTTACACGTTGAGTGTAACACTAGCCAGCTGGCTCCGAAAGGGACCAGGATATGTGGCGTTCGTGTTGTCCGCTTCTCTCGTGTACGTGTCAGAACGCCTTATCCCTTCTTCGCATTATGAACCCTTACTAACTAGCTCCAGCTTTCTGTCATTCCAAAAATCCTTTCTCTATGCTACAGGCTTCTAGAACACCGTAACCGAACTAACCCCGCCCCCTGCCTAACCGAGACATGCACAGTGCTGTAGCGGAGAGCAGTTGACGTAGCATCTGGGAGTTGCATAGTTCGGCAGCTCGGAGCGGCCTCTCCCGTCCGGCACGGCAACTCGCCGCACGCCGTTCGCGGGCCGCCGTGCGACGGCGATCTTGCTCGCGAACGGCGAGATTTCCTTGCCGTAGAGAGAGAGAGAGAGAGAGAGAGAGATTCTTGTTTGGGAAGGAAGAAACATGGGGTAAAGTGCAGCGCAGTAACTGTCTCTCAGATGAGGACACCTCAACCGCGCTGCACAGGGAGGAAGGGGTAGAAAAGAGTGGTGGCAGAAACAGGGAAGCAGCAGCAGCGGTCGAACCACCGTAGGTGTGGGGAGGGGGCTCAGAGGCGATCGGCTAGGGCGATGTTCTCGGCGAACACCAGAATCGCTCGGAAGAAGCGCTTCTGGCTTGAAATGCAGCCCGTGGGGTGCAGCAGATTGTCTACCGTTGCACAGGGAAGGTTGTGTGCACAGTAGACTTTGGGTTCCGGGACCCATTGGTGCAGCTGCCGTACGGCGAAGCGGCCAATGAGCGACCGAGGAATGGTCACTCTGGCACCGACGGCAGCCTCACCGCCGATATCGTCGCTATGCCTTTTCCGGTTCACAGCTGAAGCTGACGGCGCTTCGGAATGAATCGCCGACTCTCACAAGCCGCAATGTTTTCTTACTGTTGTTGTCGCTCTTCGCTATAATTATTATAATCGCCCCGTGCACTTCCGAGTCGCCAGTTGTTTACCTCTGCTGGCAGAGCACGCGTATGCGCGAGCAGACGATGCAGCACAGTTTTACGTCACTATTGCTTGTGATCCACGTGACGAAGCCGTGTTGCGTTTCCACCCCTGCGACGTCATAGCATCACCCGGAGCTCATAAACCGAAACCGAAATCGCTCGGTATAATAATGCTCTTATAAAATTATTTATCAGGTATACATGAATCTCGCGGTGTGTATCATGCTTCCTGAAGCAGTACGCAACGCTTGAATCGAAGAACGCACTAACGAAAATTTTCGTGTCTCCGCCCCTTTAAAAGGTTCCACCATTTCCCCGCTCAATATCGCCAAGAAAGGCTTCAATCAGGAGGAGGCGATAAAAGAGGTAGAGGGTTCGTCACCAGGCTTGGAGATTGCAAAGGAATGAGCCTGCGGCGTGTCTCAACTACAGCTCTGACTATGTTCGTTGTCATTTACTTTGCAATGTTAAATGTATAACACCTGTTTGCAGAGAGAAAACAAGGTGATCCATGGGAGCGCCACAGTTTTTTTTTTGCTTGCGGTAAGCGTTCAGGCTATGTAATGACAAAATTGACCACACACATATCATAGAGGATCTGCCGTTGAGTTATAGCATTGAGAAAGATTATCCCAACATGTTTTTTTTTTAACCCGGCTGTTTCTCCGATCTCTCATGCGTTATCTCGATATATGTTGGCGGAAATCATTTGATGTATAATTTTGACGGGAAAACTCACTGGTGGTGCTCCACACTTGCGTAAAAAGGTGCTGTCTGGTCTATAGGCTGCAAGACGCCGGCAGGTCACCGAAAAAGAAAGGCGTTCGACCGAAGCTGCGAACAGGAATCAAGGCAGGGGACGAGGCGCGTGCCTTGGCAATCTTCTTCTACATCTTCCTCTATAGATGCAGAACCCTATGTTGTTGTTGTTGTTGTTGTTGTTGTCCTGAGTGGCCGTGGCACATACCCACAGTGGGGGATTGGCCAAGAATCGGGCGGTTTAATTAGGTGCCTAAAATAATAATGATAACAAGGGAGTTAACAATTTGGGCGTGTGAGTTTAAAAGTAAACGTTTTGTGTTTGGTGAAAAAAGGAAATAATCAGACGAAAACCGGGTATAAGATAATAATAATAATAACAATAATAATTAATAAAAGATAAGAAATAAAAGAAAGCTATGGTTGGGAGGGAGAACGATCAATCTAACATGGAAATCGTATGTGTTAATGCCACTCGCTAGCTCAGGGGGATTAAAAAAAAAAAGATTGCTGTAGCAAAAAAAGAAAAAAAAACACATTTAATATATAATAAATAAATAAATAAATACTACTTGCAACGGGTCAGTTTACGATCAAAAGAAACAAAATATGGAAAGTACAAATCAATAAGTATGAAGGAATAACTCAGAACTTAGATAAGCATACAAAAATCGAATTATTTTTGCTAAACACATTCGGGTGAGTGTTTGTAGGTGTTTTATTTTTTACAGCGAATTCACTTTTTTAAATTAATGAGCGCGCCGGTCGGCCTTTGTGTTCATATTTCATGTTTTTCCTAATTAAAATGTGTTCTCGGTCTGCGACTGTGATGTGTATTTCTTCCCTCGTCTGTCGTCTCTTTTTGCGCTGTTTCAAAAATGAACTTAGCCGACTCGGCGAATTCTTCACATATTACACATAGCATTAGAAAAAAAACAACGCATTACAGTGTGGGCATTTATTTATCTCTATTTTTACCTCTTCTCTCCTTCTATTGCGTTTAATCGGTCTAATTCTCTTTACCCTCCTCATCAGCACAAAGTAGTTCAGACGCTATTTGCATTGGCTAAGCCAACTATCTCATTTCTTCTTCTTCCTCGTTTTCTGAGGGTGCGACAGAATGATTGGCGAATGACAGCCGTATCCTGTAAGTCTTTACCCCTTCTTACCGCGTACGTGCGCGTTTCGTTCGGCATAGTCGGAGCGTTAAAGCAACTGCACTTGTCCGAATTTCGTTACATATCAATCAATCAATCAATCAATCAATCAATCAATCAATCAATCAATCAATCAATCAATCAATCAATCAATCAATCAATCAATCAATCAATCAATCAATCAATCAATCAATCAATCAATCAATCAATCAATCAATCAATCAATTCGTCAATCGGTCAATTATTCAATCGATCAATCAATCAATCAATCAATCAATCAATCAATTATTCAATCGATCAATTATTCAATCGGTCAATTATTCAATCGATCAATTGATCAATCAATCAATTAATCGATCAATCAATCAATCAATCAATCAAAGTATAGAAAAATTGGCGAGTTGGATTACTTTCGTGGTGCAGCAGCGCAAGGAACAGAAGGAGTCGGGAATTTAATACAGCTGTCCTCATTAAACACAATGATCAGCGCACACGTGGAATAGCTCAAGCATTTCATATTCGTAAGCACGCGCAGGTGTGCGTATACGTCAGGCCTTCTTTTTCCGTAACAAAACATGAATGTGCATTTCTGCATCATACTTAATCGCATGTGTTTGGTCTAGTCTCTTGTCAAGGTTATTACTTATTGAATCTTTTTTCCCTCTCCCTTCCTTTCTAGTTTTGATGCTGTTTGCGTTGTAAAAATGCGCCTCGCCTGGACAGTTGCGTTGTCCCTTTTCATTGCTGTCTGTGTCTATTGTTGCGCTGCTAAGCCATGCTCACTAATAATGTGTACAATGTTACTATTGATTCGTATCCGTTCTTACGAAGTGTCCTAGCACAGGAGACATTGTGATAACAGGCTCAGTAGTTCACGCACAAAAATATTTGTTGTTCATTAAATGAACCCACAACTTAAAAAAAAAAAAAAACTTCCTGACTTGTTGCTGGTCGCAACCGTCTGATGGAAAGACTGGCCTGCGTGTAGTATTAAAAGTCAAATGTTCAGTTTCTTTCAAGCCAGAATGAAGTAACTTTTTCCCTTCTAGCGCTAGGAGACAGCGCCGACCGAAAAAAGCTCCATTTGGAGCTATTCACACAAGCGTCATGCGCGAAAAACCTTAGGTTCCGCCCCCACACGCAAAGAAACAAGAAAAAAAAAGGAAGAGTGTATACGTGTGGCATACAAAACTTTTAGGCTTGGTCTTGAACCTCGTTATCGTCAGTTATAGAAACTACTTTAAATTGGAAATCTGAGCGCCGGCACGCCTTTTCTTTGTTTTAAGATCCTTTATCGCGCGCTGTGTACAGCAGCTTATTTCTATTTTTATTTTTATTTTCTCGAACGATGCAGAACATTACGGATGTCTTTGTGTGCTCGCGCGACATCCGTTTCCGTCGTCCTCTCGTCCTCGTCCGAGCAGCTAGCTTTCGGGTGCCGGGTGTTCACTTTCCAAGCTCTCCCGGTTTTCCATTACTTCGTTATTTAACATTATTTCGGCTTCAATTTCAGAGTCTGGCGACTTTGCAGACAGCCGGAGGAGGGCCTGGAGACGAAACTTCGGTCATTTCAGTATAGTCTCGGCTTGCGCTGCTGCGAGACCCGGCGAGCGCGCGTTCAACAAAGTTCGTCCAAGTTTGAAGCACTATAGTATAGAACTTCGCGCATCCCGTCTCGAGGGCGTGGGCCGCTCCGTGGGGACGGGACAAGGGAAATGTTCGCCGAGCGTCTGCATTGGCGTCTCCTCTCCCCGCGCCTGCGCTTTGTGAGGATGTCCCGGCGTCGAGAAAATTGCATCCCGGAGACGAGCGGAGGCTGCATGGAAAGCCCGCGCGTCTCAGTTCACCGCCAAAAAAGAGGGGGGAGGGTGGGGGGGGGGGCGACGTATAAAGAGCTCGCATGCAAGGCATTTACGTTGTTGCTTCTTTCTTTATTTCTTCTTTCTTCATTTTCTTTGTATTTGTTGTTTTCTCGCTCCTCTGCGTAGGAAACGGAACACAACCACATTGTTCTTTTTTATCCGAGAGCAGCGCATGTAAACATATGAAGAGCTTCTGTGACCCACATAATCCAGCTCGACTTGAAGGCTTCCTGACAAAGTTTATCGCGGAGTTCGTTCACACAAATAACTAAATTGTTAACTGGATGCGCTGTTTTTTTCCCAGGATGACGCATTTCTCTCATTTTCTTCACGCCGTATTATTTTAAGCTTTCGAAGTTTATGCCTGGACGTCGAAGATGTATATGTGCCCGAAGAAAGTATAGTTTAACCTGTCTGTCGACGCTCTGATGACGTCGAAAAGTACGTGCACACCATTTAATGAGTGGTGGCATAATTTATGGAATCGTCACGAGAGACCCAAAACGGGCGCCTAATACCTCAAAAATTGTATGTCGGTTAAGATTTCCTGAGGCGCGGTTTTCAGCCGGTGAGAGCAATAAAGGGATGTAACCAAGTTTAATCTAGCTCGTTAATATATATGACTTCCTTCGGAAATCATCAGTGCGTTCTATCGTTCAATGTAGCTCCCACTTTCATTCCGTTTGATGTTTTTATTGCGTTTTTATTGCGAGACATTATAGCAGCTATTTCGATTTACGGTCGTATTTGAGGAGTACGTGAAACCTTTCATGAAGTCTGGCGTGTTAAAAAACATGCCTGTATGAGTATTTTAGCGCACAGTCAGTTCCATCGGTATAATGTGTGTGAATGAATGAGTAAACATGGCAGAATATACGTTATCTTGCGTTACTTCCCTGGGCTGAAGCAGCTAAAGTTGTTTATATGTCCGCTTGTAAAACCGTCGACAACGGGGCAACCGTTGGAACAAACATTATCGCTGCCCTATATATAAGGGAAAGCAGCCTTCGGAGAGTCGTGGACGATATATTTTGTCTGACCAGCAGCAGTAAACGTTCATCGCGCTTCCTCTCATTGTATTATCTATATTACTACGTTGTATTGCTGCCTGTCTTCAGTCCTCATAAACCTAGAATGAACAACAATTCATTGACCAACATTTGCACCAACATAGAACATAGAAACTTTTGCCCCTTCCTGTTGACGTTGCATGTCTCAGCACAGCTCTAAACTGCCATAAAAGTTGAACATCTTATGTTCCGACACGTTTCTTTCATTTCTTTATTGCCCCTACATAAACCTTGGTTGTGCTACGTGTTACTGACTTACAAAAAGGACCATATGACAGAACGGAAGTATTAAGAAATGCCATCCGCAAACGGTGAACAAGAAGGAGGCGTAGGGGAAATAACAATATTAAAATGCCGGGAAACAAAGAAATGATAAAGTTAAAAGGGGGGAGGGGGCAGTGAAATAGCATTGGTGATGGTGGGTGTCTTTCGTGGAATGCGAACTCAACACTTGGAAGTAGCAGACTCTACAAGTGGAAATGTGCCGTTGACAAATCAGGAACGCGTCCCCTGGGAGAAGTAAGGGGAGTGAAGGAAACGTGCACACATTACCGTACCACCTTGAAGTTCTGCACGGGCAGCCATCATGCCGAACGAAATCGCCCTCGGGCGTACAGTGGGGCCAGCTGGTAGACAGTGCTGGAGGTGTGCTCGAATGCAAGTAATATCACAAAGCCAAAGTTAGAAAAAAGAAAAAGAAAGAGAGAGAGAATGGCTACTGGGTGACGGCTGCACAAAAAAGAAAATTCATATCTTTACATATTTGCTTTGCAATCCTTTCTCTCTCTCTGTACCCTTTTGTATGTTATACTTCGACTACATTTTGTTTTCTCGTGTTGTACCAATATTCTCGACTGACGACCCCAGACGGTACGCTTGGAACTTGGGCTTTCCGCTTAGACGCTCAGCGCTGCTGATGCAAGCCCCGCATCTTTCGTGCCTATAGCTTTGTCGCGACAGAAAGACGCCATTTAGAGATAAAGATGTATTGTTCCCACTGCTGCTGTGCGCGTTGACCGTCTTTTCATTAACGCCCCACTGACCAGCCGACCTGTTCCGCTGAATATGCGTTTGTGTGTTTTATGTGCACTATTTTTACCCAGACTGTAGATTTTTTAACCGAGATACGGGGGGAAATACTGGACGCGAGCTTCTAGTAGTCTCCGAGTGAAAGCAGCTATGCTTTACAGAATAACGCCGTCTTTCTTGAATTAGTGATGGCAAAAGCAACAAATTGGAGAGAGAAGAACGTTTTATTGAAAGACGCAGTTTTGTTGGAGTGTGGGTGACCGCCTGCAAGCTGCCTTTAAACGGATACTGACGCTGTTTCGACTGACTGAAAACATAGGAGACTTAACCTGTCTTTTTCTGGGTTAGCTGTCGCTGAGTAATTTCATTCATTCGACTCTGACAAAAAAAAAAAATGAAATATTTTTTGTTCAGGTTGACCATTCTAAAAAAAAAAAGATATCGTGCAGTTTCTACCGTAACACAGTTGCCGTAGTATGATTTTGAAGTTTTTGAAGGTGACACACACAGTGGTTTGGGAATATGGCGCGAAGAAAAATTCGATGATAAAAGGTCTACTGAAGAGAATGTTGGTATAGCAGTTTTCTAGCGGAGGCAAATTAACTATTCTTCTTGGAACAAGCACAGCACTTCGACACGCTTGTCGATACTGAACGCCACGCAAACACGACACACTCGCGCTTGCAAACGCACGAGTCAATAGCTTGCGTAAACGAAGAATCTGAACCCAACAGCCCGTGCTTGAAAATATTTAATAGTACTGTCTTTGTGAACACCGAACATGCGCAATAGCTGCGCTGCAGTTAAAATGGCAAACGAACGCAACTACTTAGCAAGAATTTGTGCTTCCGACCGAAAATCGCAGAAATGCGGACTATTTTTATTTTTTGCAAGCATTGTTTGAACGATTCCTTCACTTCGTAATTTGTTTGTTCGTATACAGCGTCTGTTGTGACATTCTTCCTTCTTCACGCAGAAGGAATGATCTGTCCGTCCGTCCAGCTCCCTCCTTCCCTCCCTCCATCCTCCCATCCGTCCACCCATCCATCCATCCATCCGTCCGTCCGACCATCCGTCCGTCCGTCCGTCTCCAGTTTCAAGTGGTGGCGAACGCAATGTCATTGCGTCGCACAGAATTGTTTTGCACTTTGGCGAAGAGATCAGTGGCTTTCATATTTCCCCGACAGAGACGTCAAGATTCGTCAGCCTTCATTGAAAGCGCCTAATTAGCTTTCATCCACTCACGGCAGCCTAAATATTGAATGAAGACCCAGTCAGCTTCAGTGCTAACGAAGTGTTTCTCCATTATAGGAGATTACAACTTTTACCCTGTTTTACTCTACGAGAAGAAACGCTACTGGGCCGCCTGCGACTAAGCGCTTTTATTGCGATAGCAAATATATGGAAGCACCAGGCGCATTGCTGCCGTCGCCGTAAAAGAGAGAGAGAGAGAGAGAGAGAGAGAGAGAGAGAGAAGAAGAAGAATGAAGAGGGAAAGGCAGGCAGGTTGACCATCGCCGTGAGGTTCCGTATGAAGTCCAAGGGCGATAAAATCGTGGCCGCGCGCCGTATGCTGTATATGTGTGAGTGAAAGTGTGTGAAGGTTAATCGGCGAACGCGGCTCCATGTCGCGTGCGCGAGCAAGCAAGGCGGTCCAGAAGTTCACCCTCTCCTGTAGCGCGCGAAGCACGGGCGTGAGGCGAGGGAGGGGGGCGTTTTGCTACTGCGGCTGCCGCACGGCCGCGCGGCCGAGCGGGCGCCGTATCTTGAAAGTGATCTGCGACGTGCGAAAGTGCGCGCCTGCGCAGGCCTAATCTTCAAAGCGATCTGCGATGTTTGCCGAGTGGGCGTAGTGCCGGTAGCTTCGTATGTGCTTCGTTTTCGACGTTTCGTTTGCGTTGAAGCGAGAGATGCACGAAGGTCAGTTCGCTCGCTGCTGCTGCCGCAATTCTTCACTCCAGCAATTTGACAGCAAGTTTCCGCACTCATCGATAGCGGTGTGCTCGTGTTTGCCCGTGCGCGCGTGACACCGTGCTTGTTAATTTAGTTAAAACAGGTTGGCGGGCTAGTTGGTTTTAATTAATGATAGAACGTTTAAGTACGACTGAACGAGGACGTCGAAAGAAACAGACACAGAGAGACCGCGCTGTCTCTGTGTGTCTAGTTCTTTCTATGTCCTCGTTCAGTCACGCGTACGCGTTCTATCATTGTTAATTTAGTTAATAAGTGAATGCTTACAAGTTTATACGGCAGATAAAACTAATATCCTTACTTGGTATAGCTATCTACTAATTTGCTATAGCAATTGCTGCTTCGCCTTTTGGTCGAAGCTGCGACTTTTTTTCACGAACGCCTACTCGTTTCTAGTTTGAATGGCGGACAGCGCCAATTGCAGCACCCGTGGTGTAGAAGAAACGGTCAAAGATATCCGGTGCGATTGCCCAACATACGAAGATGGGAGAATCGCCATCGGACTTAGATGGGCTCTTAGGTGACAGCCCTCTCACACAAGATAAGATCTTGGGACCATGCCGTCGTGCGTCTGCTATGTACAATGCCCCAAAAGTGCTGCGGCATTTCTTGAAAAGCCCCAGCCTACAGGGCCACTTGTGATTTACTGAATGACCAACCATTGATTGTGTGTGTACCAATGCAAAGTGTGAGCTTCTCTCTTCATTCTCATCTTTCAAGTCCCTTTCCTTAGTGCTGGGCAGCCTACCGAGCTCAGCCTTGTTAAGGTTCCTTTCTTCCCCTCAAGAATTATCTCCCTCTCCCTTACCTAAGGGGAGACAGTCATCCGCATCTTCGTAATAAAACACACTTCGGTAATCAGTATACTTCGCGAGGAAGCCAATTCGAACACCGCGGACATGAATAAAAAGGAGAGAAAGAAGTAGAAGAAGAACAGCATAAACAGCGAAAATCAAACCAAATTTATTTCAGCTGAAAAACCCCTTACAGGAACTTGGCATTTTTGGCACATACATAAAAACTGTTACAGGAACAAGAACTAGAATAAGAATAAGAAAGAACAGAATAAATAAATAAATAAATAAATAAATAAATAAATAAATAAATAAATAAATAAATAAGTCGGGTCAACCAAGGAATAACAATATCCAAATAGGTGATGCCCCAAGTCGAGGGCGACCGCGTGCTATATAGGCCCCGGAGAACGTAATCTGCTTGCGTGCATCTTTATTGCATACGGAAAGTATTCCTCCACCATCGCTCGGCGCCACGTAACGCGTATACTCGCGCTGTGCATGGCAACACCCACAAAGATTTGAACAGGGCTTTGCGGTACTGTCAGACTGCAAGGGAGCGTTTGTTTGCGAGAGTGTTAGTACGCCTCACACACGCACAAAAAAAGAAAGAAACACGATAATCTGAACAAACCCGGTTTTTCAACGATCGAATTTATTTTTTCGTTTTCATTACCGCGACACACGTGCAATGCATCTTGAAGAAATGGAAAACTCTAAGCGGGATCTGCTCTAAGTCACGTATACAAGTCCGTCAAGAAAACGAAAACACACCGAAGGGAGAAATCTGAATTTTGTGCGACGTCAACAACCAAGAAGAAAAGAAGCAAAAGAAAAGGAAAGAAATGCCAGGGTGTGAGGGAGAAGGGACGTTTTAAACCAATACGAACAACATAGATAAAAAACAACACGAAAAACATAAACATCGGTCCGTGCGAGGGCACGAGATACAAGGAGCTTACATGTATACATATATCTTTCACTCGTGTTATACCTTTGTGTAGCAGCACGTGCGGCATTATTCCATCTTGTTTCTCAAAGAGTTCCTGCCTACTGCGATTGTTCGCAGGTGGGGGAGGCGGGGGGCTTGCTTCCTTTATTCGCCGCATGTTCCTTTCGAGCAGCCGCTTCAGATCAAGCGTCTTTGTTCCCGAAATCCTCTACGATGTTTTCCGTTGTGAGGGAAAGAAAAGAAACTAAACTGTGGGGTTGGAGACGTCGAGAGCGAAGAAAAAGAATGATGAAACAAAAGTGTGCATTCTCTTCGTATGTTTTTATCTTGGTTCACCCTTACGCACTGCGCTAGCCGCAACCAGCGAAGGAGCTCATGTTTATTCCCCAACCAAGGAAACGCGTGCGTCAGCGGAAGCTGAGAAAGTGCCGGAAACGAAACGTTTATGGAAACCGAAGGGTACTGCACCGCGTCCGTTCCAAGAGCGTTGGCTCCACGATGCGACGTCTAACTCGTTTTAACGTCTGACGGTTTTCTTTTTAAATTTAAGCGCAAACATCACAAGTTTTATTTAACGTTGTTCTACTTTGTAGTCTTTAAATCAACGACGGCATATATCTCTTTTTTTTTCTGGCGCAGCGTTACTGCGACATCAACGGGGAGTGCTCAGTTTGATGGCTTTGCGAGTCTGGAGATTGTAGGCATAAAAGTTCGACATCATAAAGCGAGAGCGCGGGAAAAGTCAAGCCCCCATCAGGAAAAAGCCAGCTCGCTTCGCGGTGACGAAAATAACGGATTCTATTTTGACGTTAGCTCTATAAAGTGTTATGCCTCAGTGACTCCCCCTCTCCGTCTTCTTTTTAGAGGTTAAGCAGGCACATATCACCTAGGCATTTTCACCGACGTCATCTAGGTCGCCATACTGTGGAACAGCCCTCACAGTGAAAAGCTGCGCGTTTATCTACCTAGATCCACTTTCCTGCGGCGGCACAACGAAAACTGCAAATAGAACTACAATATGGCATACGTGACGTCATGTGAAGGCTCCCTATAGCAACCGAGTTTTCGTACCTTGGTGCTCATAGTGTGTTAGTCAGTTAATGAAAAAAATTTAATTATCGGGTTTTACGAGCCAAAACCACTACGTCATTATAAGACACGCCGTAGTAACGGACTATGGATTCCACAGGAACGCTTGCTCCGCTTGTCCAAAAAATCTTACAAAATCTAACCGAATGCCCTGCTAAAGTCTATCTATTCCTTTTTTGTGTACTTTTAAATTAACTCTTATTCATTCGATCTAACATTACTGATTTTACTTTAACATAATTCTTCGTTATACAGCTCTAAAGCCATAGATATTCGGAAATTCTTTCGTTAATAATTGGAATAATCCACCCATTCTTCGGCCGATTCCCCATAGTGGGTAGGAGCCACATACGTGATAGGAAGAAGAAAATACCTTTCCAGTGAGGTATATCCTTGTGTGCTTCGCCTTAGAAAAATGTATTATTGAATCAAACCGATTTCATTGATGACCGTATTATTCTTTTCATTCCTCCTCTATTGCCTCATTTATATATTATAGATAATTATTTTTTTCCTCTTCATAGCATGACAGTCTACTGAACCGTTTCGATTTTCCTTTGCCTAAATTCATGTAACAAAATTATAGGTTTTTACCTCCATTCTCTGAACACATAAGCAAAGTCTGCCCGATTCTTGGCCAATCCCCGCGAGTGGGTAAGCGCCAAACTCATCAAGGACATCATCATCATTATCATCCTTGGAACAACAAATGGTGCTCCACTAAAAATGTTTAACTAACGATTACAAGACTACGGTGCATGGTCCCCCACTGAACTTTTACATCTACTGGTATGATCTGGCTATATCGCCTTTGTTCCCTTTTGCAATAACAGTGAATCTCTGCAACACTTCTTTTTGACACGTCGCCGTTTCATTATTCAAAGGTAAAGAATGTTAATACAACCCTTCTAAAGGCTTGGCTTGAATTTGGCTTTTCCTGTAAGTCTTTCCTTTGGGGCTACCGTACTAGGTTACAGCCGCAGGAAAGTTTGTGGAGCCCTCTGCAACTTCCTGCGTGAGACAAAAAGAATTACATGCTAGAATTCTTCTTAATACTTGTTATGCTCATAAAATTATTTTTATGTAATACTTAGATAATTGATTTTGATATCTGTAACAGTAGACACTTTCATTCCAATCTCAGTTCCAAGATATTTATATCATTTCACCCTAATTAAAAAAAATCAAATCAGTTTCTTCACATCCCGATTCATGGCCGATCCTCCAGAGTGGGTTGCGCCATTTCACTGGGGAACACGAAGAATAGGTATGCGCGCTGCTGGTGCATTGTAAGGTGAGTCATGAAGGAAACAGAAAAATAACTTATTGTAGAGCAATACTCCGATGACAGCTGAAGGTAAAGAAGACCGCGGATTGTGATTAAAGTTGCGCAACGCTGGCGTAACATGAATACGAAGAGTGAATGACGCAACGCTGGCGTAACATGAATACGAAGAGTGAATGAGCCTAGCGGTGCCATATTGAACTGATTCCAATGCATCGTTGAAGTATGCTTGGGGTGGATTCAAGACATCCGGTGCGTGCGTATTCCAGCTTTGATCGAACATGTGGGTGACATTCCATTATTTTGCGTGCTGAGGGGTTTGGCGAAGGTTACGTTTTATAAAAAACTAACTTTTTGTTAGAAGCCAGGACAGATTGTTGTACTAGTTCGAGGGACGTGCTAATTATTTCGTAAGCGAACACGAGGGGCCCGACAGAGAGGCAGTGGTTTGAGGTGTTAAAGGATTTTCGTCGAACATGAGAGTAACGAGGAATGTGGTGTTAATGAAAACGAGAGGATTAGGAAGTCGGCTTGAGAGGAAAGCCATCGTGTCTGCTGTACATTCAGCATCACTTAGGGAGGCAACGACGGTACTGAGCTCAAGCAAGCGAGGCCGACGACGAAAATAGGAAGCGGATCGAGCGTGCACCTTGTTCTAGAAATGGAACAGATGGTTATTTCTGTATTTAAAAAACTGATAGTTACGTAGCTGAGCTTCCTAGAGTATGAGCGGCGGTACGCCTTTCGAGACACTCATCTACCCGTGATGGCGAACGTGAAAAACCCCTCTCGGCGCTGAAGGCAACGTGTGGTGCAAAGCTCAGAAAACACCCATGCAGAGGAGCCAGTGCATGACAAGAGAGCAGATCGAATCAGGAAATGAAGCTGAAAGGAACGTGTACTTCTTACGCTCGCAGCGTAATCCTGTTAACGGATGTCGGTAAGATAATGAAGGTAATTACACCATGTGGCCCGAGTCCCTGCGTTAGCCCTGGCATCTACTTCCTCCCTGTTGGTGTGGATGATGTGCCCTAAGGCTTCATCGTCCATCACCACACTTCATTTACTAATACACCCCGTTGAAGTGCCGCACCTTGGGACTCGCATCTCTTTCGCTTTTTCGATATGCAGTTGCAAGAGCGGAGGGTCACGTTGTTTATTCTGATCGTATGGAGATGACGCGATCTTATACGTTGCAGTGTACTCTTCTCTTGAAGATAGGTTGCAACCGTGGCACTCTTTTTCTCTTTCCTGATTTAAAAAAAAGTCCGCCGACGTTTTTTGCACGTCAATCAGTTATTTAGAAAAAGAAGGCTTTTCTGATACATTCCGAGCTATATAATTGTGCCTGTACCCACTTGCACACGGACTCCTGCAATGATATCTGCGCCTTTGCACGTGTTACAGAAATATAAAAATTAACGAGAATAAATTGGCGCTCGCACGTCGTCCCTTTTGACAACCTTACCACAAATTGAAAAATTGACTGCCAGTTTCTTTGGGGGCTGTTTATATGTAATTACTTATTTTTCTTTCGCAATTCTTTATTTCTCAAAAATGTTTGATTGATTTATTATGCGCTACTAGGAAATTTCGTTATGTTTGCTGTGGGCTTCGATCAAGGCAAAGACGAAAAGTACTTAGAAAGTAGCAATGAAACATAGCAAAACGGCAAACGCGCAACTATCACGTCTGCCGAGCGGTAAAGTTGGTTTTCGTGGCGACCCAGCTCAGTATTTTCTAGGTCAATAAATCTAGTATTGCTGCTTCTGCAAGATTGTTATAAAGCGCAACACCACTCAGTTATTAAAAAAAAGGAGAGAAAAAACAGGCCTACGAGACAAACGTGTCCTATAGCCTCAGCACGCGTTGCGTGCTGGGAGTTAGCAGCTATGATGCAACAACACATGCAGTGCTTACTCGGTTGCTTCTTCACATTGGAAATGAGATGACGTTGACCTCTTCTATCTGCGATAGTGTAAATTGCAAGGTATGGAAAGTTGCCTTTTTTTCCTGTATCGAGGGACTGCACATTTGTTTTTTTATTTATTTAGGAAGCCGACTAAGTAGTTTACAAAGTGTAGGTGTTGTAATGAAACTCACTGTACTGCAACCTTACTCTGACCCTGAGTGCTGCAAATTAAGCCCGTATGTTGCTACAAACTGCCAGGTAAGCCCATAATGTAATATAAAAGCTTTGCTAATATGGGGGGGGGGGAAGGGGTATTGCGGTGTAAGCTCAACGATACGAGCTTGAGTCACTCGTTTTATTCATCATTCACGATAAGCGAAACACAATATTCTCAACCTGCGTGACGAAATTACGAGTCATCACTGGTGATGCAGGACTCCATTTTCCTCGAACACGGACATTTTTGGCCCCCCATAGGTCCACTATAGTTGGCGCCTATGTATTTCATCACATATACAATGGAGGCTTAACCAGTTGCAGTAAGGACAGTGGGCTCTGAAAACACCTCTGTTAAGCTACATACTTTCTCACACAGGCGGTGAATCATTCAATCTGTACGCAATTCGCTTGCTAGAGCACCTACTGTCAGCAATCCCTCTTTTTCTGTTTCCTCGCTAACCTATATTCCTTAAAGTTCGCTTTCTTTATTGTTCCAACGTCAGCTCTTAAGAGCAAGAGCATTGCCATTTGCATGTAAGGAGGTACTGCGTGTACGTTCACTTCCACGTGACAGTATCAGCTGTGAAGCTCTCCTCTTTAGTAATCGATCACAGCAGGAATGAGAGAAGCCGTACCGAAGGGGAACCTCGCAGGAACCGAGTAGATCTTGTGTGAATAGGAGTGAGAGACATGAACAGCGTGTGATGAAATCCGAAAGATTGTAATTAATTAGCAAAGTTACGGTGAACTCCATTAGGTTGGTAGCACCGTTGTATCTGGTGGAGTGCCTTCTCAGGGTTTCCGATGGTGTTAGTATAAGCTTCCGCAGACTTGAACGATCCTATTAAGAACACAGCACCAGCTAAAGAATGCATTTAGATATAATTGCGATGCTCTAGGGATTCGCTCTCAGCCAGTGCTGTTCTTAATGTGTGCCTACTAAAAATTTGCATAGATCTGCCAGTTCTCCCTTTCTTAAATCTTCGCCTTGATTATGCGTTTTCTGAGCCGGCCTTTCTTACCGCCTTCATTTCACTTAATTAAATTCGTCGTCTTGCTCTTCCTCTGCCAGTTTTCTTACCGTTGCTTTTATTTTTACTTTACTTGCTTCTAAAGTTCACTGGCTGCTCAAGTTCTGTGCCACGGGTGCCCGTGCCAGTGTCCCAACTTTTGCGAGAGATGGCTTTGTCTCATCTAAGCAGTTGAATGAAGACAGTGAGGAGATGCCGCAGAGCAGGGTTCCTCCGGCTGGGTTGGTACTGACGTTCGTATAGCTGTGGATCGATGAAAGGTTGGTCTTGCCATGCCCTCGGCCCACTCCAGTCCTGAGGACGGTGCCCTCGAAGCCCAAACCTTGAGCGCTGGGTCTGACCCACGACGGTCCCTCGACACGCCACCATTCGATTAGCCGAAGGCGCGGAGCTCAGACTTACCGCCTGCGCCTTTCCCATCTTCCTCTCGTTCGAGGCGCGTACGCTAGAGCCTTAAGCGTAATCAAATAACTGCAGGCTGGCTAGACGAACGTGTCATACCTTACGCTTTGTTGTAAAAGCTGGATGTGTGCACAAAAAAAAAAGATGAAGCTCTTAACTAAATGTCAATGCCTGTGACAGTAGCGGTCTGTGTAAGGCGTTGTCCTGTGAGGCCTGAATTAGGTGAGCAGTTCTCAAAAACACAGTGGCCGAAATCAAAAGAAGCTTTCTTTTTATAAGTGAATATTTTTTTTGCCTGTTATCCCTGGTTTCTCGTCTTTCTGTGTAATCTCGCTGAGTAAGATACTGAAAGTCAGTCTGTGATATAGCAGGAATGGACCCACGAAATGTGACAGTGAATGCAGTTGAGTTCATCAGTGATGGCAGTTGAACTCATCGAGCTCAGAAGCCAACGTGCGGAGCTTTTGATGATGATAATGAACGAGTCAGTGACGGAATGACATGGACATGCCATGAAAATAGGTCAAACAGAAAATGTTTAAAAGAGAGGGAGAAAAAAAACGAAAAAGAATGAACGAGAAGATGACAAAACACAAGAAAGAAAAGACATGCCGAAAAAAAAAGCACGTCAATGTCCAGCGTCTGGCTTAATCTCTGGCGGCTGGTCTTCTTTCTTGCAATCTTGCGTTTGTATCATTTTGCCTGCCTTCCTGTTGTTCATCAGTCTAGTTGTCCAAGTCAACCGGTACGGCCAATCATGGTTTTGTCTTACGTAAAATAGTGCTCACTTTGGCGATCAGGTGATGTTACGTCCAGTGATATTTATTCAGCTTGCCTAAACCAGTTTAATTTCTCATTGATTGTTCCGATCATGCGATTAGGGGAATATATTCCCCGCCTTATTTGATCCGGATATTCACATGATGAAGAACAATTCGGTATACACCTGTGTATGCTATGAGTGTGTTTTAGATCTGCACCATCTGCCAGCACCATATCGCTAACAGAGGGCGTGGTTGGGTGGTTCTTTTAAAAGAACGAAATAAAAGTTGCGTGCATAATTTTATAGTTGTGATTTGTGCGGTGCAATAAACATAAGCATCGCATGACATTATAGGAGGAAAATAAACTCATTTTTTACCCTTCACGTTTAGTTGTATGGCATTTCATTGCTTTGTTACCTAAATATTTACTTGGCATGGATTCCAACACGTGCATTCTATTTGCAAAACTCTTTAGGTGACATAGTATTCACGCTGGCGGACACCGCAAGTGCGTGGTACCAAATAGCGGGTTAACGACTTATTTGCCTGTGGATTGCTAATTAATGTTAATTCCTAATATATATGTTAGTTGTTTTACAGATGACGTATTAGCAGAATTCAAGCCGATCGCACATGAAGGCATGCTCCTTTAGTATGTGAATCAACAGTTTGGAGACCTTTGTCAGCAAACATTCGGCTAAAGACATTGACATTACAATAAATCGTTTTTTTTTTCAGAGAGCCATTTCACCCATCTCGTTTGCCTTCTCGTTTGACTTCGAAGCTCGCCTCACAAAACCATTCAAACACTCATTTCGCGTTCACATTCACATGGACGGGACAGAACCATATGTCCCAGCTAACGTTAGCGAAGGTGTTCAACGAAAGAAAAAAGATTTAATAAACATGGTGCTAGATACGGCTAAAAGACTTACAAGTGTTCAGTCGTCAATGTTCTAACCGTGTTTCTTAATTTTTTCGTTGAACAGCTTGGCTAATCTTAGCAGGACCCCATTATAAATCTTAGCCGTCTACTAACGCCCCCTGGAGATCAGGGCTCTTCCCGAAGAGCAGATGACCGCCAAGTGTAGCACATTTCATTAGCGAAGAAAGATAGCCAATGGCTAAAAGCACTTACGAAACAAACTACTTGCGAATTCGGACCAAGTTTATAGTGTTTTTTCACCAAAGCAGTTTATTGAAAACAACATCAGTGTTGCCTGTAGCGTAGAAGCATTAGCTCGTGAAGGGCAGATATTCACATTAAAACAAGACCCTGAGGTGAAACATTGCTGACGATGTAAGCGAGTTTGTTCACGGTGCCATAGTGTAACGCATGTGTCGCCGTGTGTAGCATAAAGCCGTCACATTGTAAGGCTTTCGGGGAAACTACGAATTTTGTTATCTCCGGCGCCCGAAGCAGTGCTGCCGTATCTACAACTTCTCCTGCTGACGAAAAGCTAGACGCAAAGCACGCTTTACAGGCAAGAAAACTCTTTGAAGGAGATGGATTGGTTTATATTGCAAGAGTTGCGTAAACGTTGCTTGGACTCGTTTGCAGGTTTATGTTTTCGCAAAATTGTCTGCAAATAATGAAAAATAATTATGGCACGTAAACCAACATAGGACTTATCAGTACTGGAATTCTGTTACCAGAGGTTGTGGTGGGCGTAACCTCCTTCTGGTGCAGTGTCTGTTGTCGTGCTTGTTTAGATTTATTTGATATTTTTACGCGACCTTATATAACTATATATATAGCGGCGCCTTCGATGCACGGCGCTTTCGTGTGTGCATGTGCGTTCGCGTGGACTGTGCGTGCGTGCGTGAAAACACGCGCACACGCATGCATTCACAGATATGCATGCACGCCCACACCCGTACAGAAAAAGCAGTATAATTGCGTTTCTAGGAACTTCGAGAAAAGTGCAGTCAGCTTCGTCGCTCTGAAAATATTTGACCAGCTTTGACAACACGCTCTGCCTATACTAAAGAGAGCCAATTTTACGCCATCGTCTCGTGTGGCTTCGGGTTTCCCGTAATGACATGTTTTTGCCAAACCAGCCAGACTCAAAAATAAAAAAAAAGCTGTGTTTAAAAAAAAGACGTCAATAAACTTCGTGCCCCTCTTTTACGTATCCGGTTTCTTTTGTCCCTCGTTCCCATCGGTTACTCTGCTACCCGAATACGTTGCTCACGTTGCTTGAGCGAACCATTGTCCCTTAGGCAAATGATACGCCGTCTTCATTCTCTTCACGCATGGCTCAACGTTGCTGAGTCGGCGCTGCGTTGGTATTTTTCTTTTTAACGAGGGCGTCTCAAATTCACTCGTTCCTCCAATCTCGTACAGCTTAGCATTCGTTTCATTCCGAGACAGAAGAACGGAGAGTGTGCATTATTACCCCCTTCAACGACCTAAGCGATTTAATTTCATACAAACAATGTGGCGTTAGAAAGCACCGCAGTTATTCCTTGGCAGCCAGAGCTACAGTTAGAGTTTGTGTGCAGTTAGAGAGCAGAAGTTAGAGGGAGAGAGAGGGGGGAGGGAATCTTGGTTGTCCGTTCTGGATTTGCAAAGTGCGCTGTTTCTCTTTACGGCAAATACATTTCAGTCCCGTTGTTCCACATTATCCCTTTCGTGTTAGACTTTGCAGAAACACCAGCTAGTGGTTCGTTTTTGCAAACCCCAGGTGGTTAAACTTGATCCGCAATCTCCCACTACGGCGTGCCTTATAATCAGAACGTGGTTTTGGCACGTAAAACCGCAGCATTGAAAGCTGGTGCCTAAAAGCTAGTGCCAGGCGTACTTTTTTATGATGTTTCAAGTTTCATAGCATCAGCTTTTACGAAAAACTCTAACGAAGGACCGCTCTTGTCGAGTCCTACACCATCGTACGATTTTCAAGTTTGTCACATGCACATTGCAGCGTCAGCCGTTATAATGTGAGCCGCAGTCGTGGAGCACCTTTTCGAAAGATCATCTATTTTCGAAACTGTCGCAACTTTTCGAAAGATTGTCACAAGCAGGCGAGATGACGTGTCGGGATCAAACATTGCAGGAACAAAAGTGAACATTATGTGAATACTAGTGGGTATCCTAAAGAGTCTGTTCCGAAACTAGTAATTATTGACTTTTCACAATTAAGCGTTTACAGGAACCTGAGGCCTTCTCAAAGTTTGCAGTGGCTTTTATTTATTGTACAGCAGATTTGAGAGATATCTACAAGGGTTCCAGCATCCGCTTAAGTTTGCGTCTAGAAACCACTGCGAGCCTTTAAGAGTCCGCTCTCATCTAACGATGTCCTTATAATGTACGGCTGCTTTTAAAAATCTGCTAAAGTTTGCTCAATAACTGGCGACGGGGAGTGCACCGAACGTAGAACAGACGCTGTGATGATAAAAGGAGAAATTGCGACTCGAGACTACCTTAGCGTGGCGTCAAATACTTCTGAAGGCTTTCGATATGGCGTGCAAATGGATCATTTTTTTTTTAGAATATAGCAGGCCCGAACGTTTGTGTGCGTGAGGCACAAAGGCCGCGCCAAGCAAAATGGCTACGGACCACCGTGTTTTTCGCAGTCTTGATATTACTTCTTGGGCGTTTCGTCTCACGTGTTGCACAAGAACGCGCCCGCCTTAACGGAAAGTTCGAAAGAGTGCGAAAACGGGAAGTGTCTTCTTCCTTATGTAAGGTTAAGGAACCATACCAAAAAAATAGAAAGAGAAAGGGGCACTGTTTCAGACTGCTTGAGAGTCTACTTTCACATCTGCCATGGAAGAACCGGGGAATAAATAACCCTACCGTAGAAGTGGGCGAAGATGTGCACGTCCTGTTCCATATTGATATATATATTCGCTTGTCTCGCAGCACCCCCAACAACAAAGAGGCACAGCATGCTGGTGAAAAACAGCAGAAAATATTTCGTTCTGAGTTGTCGAGTGGGCTATAGCAAGATGCATGAGCTGAGAACTCTCCGAAGCAGCCGTCAAGAAAACAAAAGGTAGTAAAGCATGATTTACGGGTAGCTCGTTAAGGAAAAAGTTTTCCGGCACGGCAGATCGCAAAAGGACACGGCTGAACGCTCTGCACGACCCGGTACTCATATGTCTTAATGGAGCATTTAAGTGAGCGGTGGGGAGCTGGCACTTCTTTTGGTGCGGTTTTACATTTTCCGCGGCGTGCGTAAGAGTCGCGCCTGGTTCGGTTGAAAACAGCGTGGCATAATCTCTTCGGGGCCTACCCAATGGCTCATCGGGCTTCATTACAAGCGAAGTCCATCTGCAGCCGTACGGAGTTTGAGGGAAATAACTAACAGGGCTCGCTAAGCTAAAGTATAAGCCGGTGAACCGCAGAGTTAGACCTTTCCGGTGTTCTGGCCGATCATCTGTTCAATCGAGCTACGGAGTGCTTGTCTGTGAAGCCACAGGTCTTATGACGCAAGATCTGGTTCCTTCCGGTGACGGCACGCGGGACGTGAAGGTGACAGCTGGAAATCACTCGTGGTTCCATTCGTGATTAAAATAACAACCAGAGCAGCTTTGTCCTTTTGCTAGCTGATGAGTGGCCGAAATGCCGCATAAAGGGCAGACGTTTAGATTTCGTCTTTCATAAAAACTGAGCAATGAATATTTTTTTAGAGTAATGAACATTACAGAGAGCGAACAAGGAAAGGAAAGGCAGGGATGTCAGCCAGAACAGCATTCGGTTTGCTACCCTACATGGGGGTGGGGAAAGGGGAATAGAAAGACGAAGAAAGGGAGAGAGTAAGCACTGGGTACGTGTAGGAGGGACACCATATATACAAGGACACTATAAACGGTCTCTTAAGCCGGTGCACTTCAAGCACTGCACTAGTGCACGAATCGCTTTTCGAGCCAGTGACGGGTGTAGCCACGGTCCGAGTATCTTTGACTCGGTGAATGGTCTCGAGTCCGGTCGGCGTAAAGTTACCCGCAGAGAGAGGCGTTGGACATCGTAGCGAGGGCAGGTACACCATAGGTGCTCGATGGCCTCCTCGCACCCACAGGAGTCGCACATCGGGCTCTCGGCCATTCCCATACGGTAGCAGTATGCGTTCGTGAACGCCAAATGAACAGTACAGTTTATTCATAAAGAATATTTCCTGGAGAACAGAAATTTGTACGCCTGACCTACGTCGCCGGAAACTTCACGCATACAGTTACGTGCTCCTGTACTATGTCTGAGTGGACAGAACTAGCTCCTGCAACTTTTGACATGGAATAGTGAGTGTCATTCTTCAATGGGCTTTTTTTAAGACTTCCAACGAACCCTGATATATCGAAATGTAACGAAATTACGGCAAACACAAAAAGAAAACAGGCTACTAGAACCACGGGTGCTACACTCACAACTGATTTATTTTGCTTCCCCAGCCGAGCAGAAAAGACAACAAGAATAATGCCCATGCGTACAGGTTCATCACACAAGCAAACAAACAAACAAACAAACAAACAAACAAACAAACAAACAAACAAACAAACAAACAAACAAACAAACAAACAAACAAACAAACAAACAAACAAACAAACAAACAAACAAACAAACAAACAAACAAACAAACAAACAAACAAACAAACAGACAGACAGACAGACAGACAGACAGACAGACAGACAGACAGACAGACAGACAGACAGACAGACAGACAGACAGACAAACAAACAAACAAACAAACAAACAAATAAACAAACACAAAAATATAGAAATTGAATCTCGCATAATACACAGATTGGTACTGCAGATAATGTCGTAGGGCGACATCATAAGAGGCTGGCTTGCCGAGGCTATCTGCTCGGCGTCGTGTTCCTCGCTATTTGCATTTTCCGTCCGTCAAGGCTCCAAGTGTGCGTGCGAAAGCTACATTGGCGACGTTCAATCGAACTACGATTCACGAGAGCCATGCTGAAAGTCCGCCTCACCTAGTCCTTTTCGAAGGTTGCGCTGGACACCGAGAATTTGGAATGACCGGTTGCTCCGCAGAGGCAACAGTAGTACCACTGCTCATGGCCAACGCCGCATGCGCAGTTTAGCAACAAGACCAGCGACCGAGCAGTGCCATGATGTCAAGTCTCGCTGAACGGCAGCCGCCACTGCTTCCGGCACGAAGACTGGAGCGCCCAAGCAAACGCGAGAGGATTCGAACGAACGCTGAACGGGAATGGTAACTGCGCTGGCGAAACCTACTAAACTGGACCAACTCCGAACTTCCTGGCATCTCCGAACAACGCTGCCCACGGCTCGCCTTGTTTGACCTTGGCCGCAAGAGAGAAAGCGACTGCTTACACGGCATGCTGTGATCTTTCCCCCATTTCTCTTCCAAGCCTGTAGGCAGAGGTAATACATGGAAGAGGGAAGGAAGGGAAGGGTGTGGGAGGGTGGTGCCGGTAGCCGGAACGCAGCGGCGCCGACTTTCGCTACCGGTGATCCACGAAAAATGCGGGCAAAAGTAGAGACGCGCGTTTGTGAAGGGGAGGGGCAAGTCGCAGTTGTGGCGCAGAGCCACATATTCCCCTTCTTGACCTTGCGACCTTCTTTTAAAGCGAAAGCTTTACTGGCCGCGAACTTGCGATTCCGCCGTGGCGGTGCTCCGAGGAGGCACATGACGTCACAACGCGCGCCTCGCCACGGATATTTCTCTCTCTCTCGCTCTCTAGTCACTACTGCGCATGCGCCACTAGTAGCACCGAGCCACAGGTGTTCTGCCGCTGTGCAGCACCGCGCCATTCCGCGTCGCCGTTTGGTATGACGTCACACCGCGTTCCTCGTGCATCCGGTCGCTTCGCCAGCTGCGTCGCATGCCTGATAACACGTCGGAAGATTGAAAAGGAGAGCTCGCATGCGCCGCAACCATTTTTGAGGCGGCAGTATGGACGTCGACAATTCTGATAAGCAAGAGGAGGCCGGAATCGACATCGGAACGAGATGAAGAGGAAACGAATCGCCCAGGAAACAGACGTACAGCGCGCCGAACGCTGGCTAAACACCGCAACACAGCTAGACAACCAGGCTAACCTGGACATGCATACAAAATTAACCAAGGTGTGCCTTAGCTTTCGCTACGTATATCCTGCCATAGCCGAGCTAAGCCACTGCAATTTTTTCATGCACTCGTGGGATGTATCCAGTATAATAGTGCCGTCCCCGCCCCGAATTTAGCTATATCTTTCTTTGTGTTTAGGTCCGGCATATATTACCGACTTATTACCGATATGTTTTCCCTTCATCTTGATGTTTCCTTTAGTTCATATGTCAACAAACGCTATCAGTGGCCGAAAATCCTCATACTCAAATTTTTGTCAATTTACTAAGAGCAAAAAAAAAAGAAGTAAATTACAGGGTGTTATTTCGGCTGAAGGAGTGCGCTGACCGGTGGGGATCAGCGAAAAAATAGTGGTAATCTTGAAATGATGCCAAAATGTCACCATCACTCCTTCCGCTCTCGTTGCCGCTTTCAGTAGAGAGCTTTAGATTAGGGGGACGCAGGGCGTTGGGGCACCCAAGCACTAGGGGGGCCCAACGCCTTGCATCCCCTTAATCTAAAGCTCTCTAATGGCTACAACATTCAATATGTTCAGCTACAGCTAGCATGAACAGCTATTTGTGATTTTAGTAAGCTAAAAGGGGGCTTAGAACTTACAGGTACATCTGTGCTATAGAGAGACTTCAAAACTTTATAGACTTTAAACCGAGCACGCGTACAATCTGAGTAACTTTTCTGTAATTCAGCAACGTGAATCGCATTTTTCCTCATTTCAGGTTGCATTTTCACCGCACCCTTCCTCGTCCTCACCTCAAAACGTCCGCCTTTCCTCACCTCGCCACGTGAAGGTGAGATGGAAGATGAGAGTTAGGAAGGATGACTGGACGGCTCGCCTTCGTGAGGGTGCCCCCATGTCGGCAAAGAGCTAATATTGCAGTAACTAAGTGTATTTTACGTACTTCGCCACTGGTGTAATTTTTTTTCCATATGCACGCGATTCCACATGCACGCGTACGAAAGCTTACGCCAGCAGGGAAGTGAAATACATTTGGTTACTGTGTTATGAGCTCTATGTTTGTGAGGTATAGCGTTGTATGCAATTGCACAACGTTGCATACGTCGTTGTCAATGATTGCATAGCATCGTATAAAGTTACATAGCCTCTGTCGATTGTTTAAGTACAAGTCGTTAGATCAGCAGCAAAACGAAACCAAGCCTAGGCTTCTGGCGAGACACATTGGCAAAATTACCCTAATGCTTGCCGTGTAATGTTTTCGTATAAGCAATACTCGCAGAATGATTGATCATGATTCGCAGTACTTACAAAGAGTGGCACCAGCAAGATGCCCAACAGTGAGAGCACGCTCTTTCGGCGCACCACTTATAGGAAAGCATCGCTCAGCAAAGAGAAATGGCGGCAAGACCCCTGTGTGAGGGCCCCGTACTTCAAACAATCGCACCCACTCTGAAAATCTCATGCCGGGGCAAACGTCCGCTTTAGCGACGCACCGAAACAACTGTACGCCGAAAAGGTCGACCCCTCCTTAATGAGGCCCCATGGAAGAAAACGCAGCCAAGTAGGCTACCGCGGGAACAAAACGACATTCACAGAAAATAATAAACAAGCAAAATAAATGGAGAACAACAGAAAGGGTGCATGGTTGCCAAAGCTACGCGAAAGCTGCTGGAATTGCCTTCTTAGGTCTAGCGCGTGCTTGTGCGCAGTGTGTGCCGAGCGTGCGAGGAGTGAACAATGCGGCGCTGTGACTGCGATTAGAGCAATTTGTTGCCACCTACGTTCCGCTCGCAGGAACTAATCGGCGAGGAAGGCGAAGAAGCTATGTGGAAAAGAAAGCTACGCCAAGCAAACGGACGCGCTAAGCGCGAGCCATTATTTTCGCGGACACCGGGAACAACGGGCCTCGGCTACCTCCCGTGATGCTCGACGATTTGCCGCTGTTGTAATACAAGTAACGCGCCTGTTTGTTCTTTCTGGATCGGTGTGTTGCGGTCGGCCGGCACGGGGATCACGGCTGTTTCGCGAGGAACGAGAGGGCGGCGGCGGGATGCGAGGCCGTAATGACTCTTGCAGCGCCAGCGTCGAATCTTTTACGACGCCCAATTATGGCTCCTTCCCGCGGATATGACTGAGCGACCGCTTCCGGCAACGACCTCTTTAGCGCAATGAAAGGCCGAGGGCCGCTCTGGCAGCACTCGTTTCGGCGCCGCTGCACCCGTTGTGACGCCCATTTGCCCCTGTGTAACGGGCCTTCGTACTTTCTCCTGCAGCCGTCGCACCGAATGTCTTCTCGTCTCCCTCACGTCAGCTTCTGGAAGAGATGTCGACAACATCTGCTGAGCGGCGCTTGCTTTCTCGTGACCCCCCCCCCCCCCCTCCCTCGCCCCAAAGCACTTACCTTCTCGCCTGTCTCTAGAGAGGGATAGAAAGAACCACCGCTTTCCAACGCTCACATTGTAGCTTCTACGCGCGACACAACGGAGATTACCCCCTTGTCTGACACGATTGTCTCGCTCTTCGGTGAAAACGTGTGCTTGAGATCTAACCCTAGTGAGAGAAAAAGAAACGACTGCAATGAAGAGTGCGGCACGTGTTTCACTAATTGCTCCATTTTTAGCAGCTGTATGTTGATTTACATCCTGTATTCTGCCTGTATAAGAGCGCGGCTCGGTGTTTCCGGCTTTTCTGCGTTACTGGAGCTAACTGCTGTCGCCAACCCATGTTACGAAGCTTTGGTTTTGTATTGGTTTGCGGCCTGACTTTTTCCGCCAGATTTTATAATGATCCCTTTGTTCCTTTAGGAACACACACGCACACGCACACACACACACACACACGCACACACACACACACACACACACACACACACACACACACACACACACACACACACACACGCACACGCACGCACACGCACACGCACGCACGCACGCACGCACACGCACACGCACACGCACACTTTCAAGAGATAAATGATTGGAAATAAGGAAGAATTGTCCGTTTTCGATATAGGTGAACCGTTGACGTGTTTTATTAAATGTCACGTTGTCTTTATTGAATGCCTCTATTGAAGCGTTCACTTGTCAAACCTTGAAAGGTTGTGATGATCCCTTGCGTTTGTTTCACTACGATTTCTATAATCACGCACTCGGTTGGAGAAAGCCTACATTGTCAGGTTTTTTTCTCTTCCAGATTTTTTTCTCTTCCGTTTCTTGTCTTTTTTACATCACTATAACTTTTACTGGCTTGGCATTGCATTATGGTTAACGAACACTTTATGCATGTCAACTTTCGGATCAAGCGTCAAACTGTTAGACGGTTATATGACTATTGGCTAGTATAATGAAAGCTGAAGAGAATGCAAGCACTCGTCGGTGCGAAACTGTGGGGTCACTGATGCGTCGCGGCACATGGCGCCCAAACTGGGCACAAGGCCTAGTGCGTCATTTGTCAACGCTCTTCACGTGCGCGTGGAAACACGAGTGGACGCTACAGCTGCGACGCGTCGTTAGATGGGCTCGTGATTAACGTCCCACCCGAGGCAAGACATTATTCTTGATTACCAGGTACTTTGTGAGGTGGTGCGCTTCGTAAGAGTCGCCATTGGAGAGGCGTTCACGTTATCGACATGTGAGCGCTTTAACGACAGGAAGGTGCGGCAGAAATCTATATCGTGGGTGCAAATTTCAAAGAAAAAAATTCATTTCTCACTTTTGTGTGTGTATTTTTTTTAATAAAGCAGCGCCTGTGCCAAGCACAGGCTCCTGTGCCTGTATGTTTCTTAGGGGAATTTTGACCATATATAACTTAGCTTCGCTAGTAAATATTAGGGATCATTACAGAAGAATTGTGAATAATCGATTGAACTGTATTCTGAGGTTTTCCGTGCCAGAACCACGATTTTATTGTGAGGCACCCCGTTGTGGGGGACTTCCGATGAATTTTGACCACCAGGGGATCTTTAACAGGCCCCCAATGCACGGGACACAGACGTTCTTGCATTTCGGCCCCATTGAAATGTGGTCGCCGCGGTGGGGATTCAATCCCGCGACCTTAATTGTGCTTAGCAGCGCGACACCACAGCCGCTAAGCCACCGGGGCGGGTAAGAATTATGAAGTGATAATGTTGAGATGCACGAGTTGGTTCTCGTGTCTTACTATAAAACTGATGAGTCTGCTCTCTCGAAATATTTTGCTTTCGTTCTTCAAAGGACTAGAAGAACGAACGAATGAGGAATAAGTGAAATGCGTAAGAACTCCTCTGCCATACTATCAAATAAATGTCACTGTGAAAAATAAGATGGGGAAGAAACATAAATGTGCAGAAACCATCAATGAGCAAAAATTGTAATTGTAAGCGAATAGCTGAGCACTGGTCTAAAGCTATTAGCGTTATTAAAAGCACAACATGTTTGACATCGCGTATTTGCTACAGTGATGGTATATATGTAACGTTTGCTATTTTGTATGGATGATTTGTTAGATAAGAGCCGTTAACCAGCAGATGTGTAGCCATACTGTAGGTTGGCAGATAGATTCTGGCTAAAAGTAAATACCATATATGTCGCAAAACGCTTCGAGCACAAGTAATTTAATGCATCTGAAACCATCAAGGAGATGTCTCTACGGCGTGATGCCACCTTACGTTGGCAAGAAAAAGCTAAGAACATATAGCACATATAGCATCGCTATATTTTAACACTCTGCGCGTGCGAACCTAACAAAAACACAACGTAGCCAAAATTAAGTGCATAAGAAGGCATGCATGGCTGTACGCTTTGCTGTCGGCAGAAGACCTTGATGTCGAGTTTTCACGTTTCGGTGTTCAAGCCTTCTCCTTACCCGCTATCATGTTCGGGCAGAAAAGTGTCCAGCATCGTTTTCATGGTATTTGCATTCTTTGCCTACTTAAGGCGTTTATAAATCACCTATCTATTTATCTGACCAGCCTGTTATACCAGCCCAGTGGCATTAGTTGTGTGCCAGCTTGGGCGACTAGGTAAGCCTTCTCGCATTCGTGGTGTCGTCGTCTTCATTTCACTTCATTTCGTCGTCGTTTCCAGCTTGGTCGTCTGACTCTCGTCATGCCGTCGCCTCTGTGCAATCGTCGTCACCTCGTTGTCATCACGCTGTCATCTTACCATCGTCATCAATCCAGTAATGCCATCCCATTGTGGTCATCATGCTGCCTTCCTCGTTACAGTGATATCTTTCCTTGTCATTCTATCGTAATTATGTTGTCATTCAGTTATGGCGCTGGTGTTATGCCATCATCGTAATTGCGTCGTCGTCAGTCGCTATCATGCAACCGCTGTCGTACTGTCTTCGTTATATGCCGTCGTGGTCATGCCATCGTTGTCGTATCCAGCTTCGTCATCCGGTCGCCATCAGACCTTCGTCGTCACCCCATCCTCATTATCTCATTGTCTTCATGCCGTCGGCACCATCACGCTGTAGTCATTATGCCATCGTCATCATTTAAATATATATCTAATTGTCGTCATGTTGCCGTCGTTATGCCATTTTTTTTTCCATCAACGTCACTGCTTCTTCGTCATTCCTTGGTCGTCACGTCATACGGGTGCCGCCATGCCTTCATGCCCGTGGACGACTTTGGCAAATGAATGTCATGGGAGGATACCGGATCATGTCG
The DNA here is from genome assembly GCF_038994185.2 of Dermacentor albipictus. Classification (NCBI taxonomy): domain Eukaryota; kingdom Metazoa; phylum Arthropoda; class Arachnida; order Ixodida; family Ixodidae; genus Dermacentor; species Dermacentor albipictus. The sequence continues at coordinate 395,484,750 of NC_091821.1, forward strand.
CATATAGCCGAAGTAACGGAAGCCCCAGAATGATCACTACAGGTGTTGTTTATTAATAAATGTGACTTCTCGAATACGGTGTATCGCCACGTTGCTCGAATGCTAATCGCCTTACTGTCGACAGTCTTCGTGAGATTAGATGCGCCGTAACTTTTGTTTTGATGCTGTCTTCGTGAAGCAATCTTTTTTTCAGCTTCGTCGGGACTGAAAGGAGTCTTAAGAAGGCCGCTGTCCGTTTAGGTGTCTGTTTAGTCGACTACGGCGATTATTGGAGCGCAGCCAAATATTTATAGCTGTTGGCATTCAGCTACGAACGTGCCCCGAAATTCGGTTGTGGGAGAGCACGTGGCCATTGCATTGGCGCCTCTGTACTCACGATAAAGACTATTCTGGGGCCAAAGAGCCAAAGAAAGCTATTAGCTTTATAAGAGGAAACGATGGAATTCGTTTCCATCGCGCTATCATTTTTCGTTCTTGTGAAAATTTATGACCGCATAGCTACATCGCCTTTGGTTCGGCTTTGGCTAGCTGGCACATTTACTACGCTAGATTCGCATGCTTGAATGTCAATATAGAGATATTTCAGTAAAGGTTGTCTTTGTTCAGTTATCATCAAATGAGAGAGCGTTGTTTCGTGTCCTCCGTCAGGCGCCATGCACACGCTACTTAAAAGTTAACCCTGATTACAAAATAACAACAAAATGAACAAAACGAGAGAGAATTAAAAATAAATTACGGGGTTTTACGTGCCAAAACCACTTTCTGATTATGAGGCACGCCGTAGTAGAGGACTCTGGAAATTTTGGTCACCTGGGGTTTCTTAACGTGCACCTAAATGTAAGTACAGGGGTGTTTTAGCGTTTCGCCCCCATCGAAATGCGGCCGCCGTGGCCGGGATTCGATCCCGCGACCTCGTGCTCAGCAGCCCAACACAATAGCCACTGAGCAACCAAGGCGGGTTGAAAGAGAGAAAATATCAATAAGAATAAGAGAGGGATGCGCACAGGAACTGCTTGGTTTTATAAGCCAGTGCCGAAGCTATGCGAATAATGCATTAACCGAAACAAGCAAGAGGGTTCAAACGGGCGCTACTTGCAACGCAACTACTGTTAGATTTCTACACGAAGTTAGTGGGAGGTCTAAATACCAAAGAAGTAAATAAAGAAAAGGAGCATACAGTATCAGAGAAACCCAGATTACTTTCCTTCGTTCAGAAAAATGTCAGAGGCACATCCCTCCACATAAAAAAGGCTAGCACGAGCTACAATAAGAGTATCGCGCTCGAATGCGAAAATATGTGTGTTATCACTCACGTTGTGAGTGATAACACAGAAAACGCGGATAATGAAGCCGCGCGCGAAAGAGAGCATATGGCCATCGTCTCGGATAATGTAATGGAAGCGTAGCAGAGAACATCTGACTTTAACGCCGGAAAGACGTTCAGACAACCTATTTAGCCTCTAGAACTCGAACGTGGTCGACCGATGGCGGCGACCTGGCGCTATTAGTGTTATGGTGCTATTAGTGCAGCTTAAGCAAAAGGTACGCTGGTATCGGCATCAGAACAAGTTGCGCCGTTTCCTTTTTCACTCAAGAAACGAGCTTGTGTTGCTCCTGCCTTGAGCAGTTGTGTTTTGTTGTATTTGGAAACTCAATGGTGCGCCTTCCCACCCCTTATGTGATGCCTTCGGGTCCTTAAGTGGCAGTAAATGAAACGAAATGAAATGAAGGACACGAACATGGGAAAGCGAAAATAACGGAGCTATATGAGCCACGCGCCCAATAGTAAGTCTTTTACATTTATCTAATGCCACTACATGGGCATGTGCAAGCTCTCGCATTCGACGCTGCGAAAAGAGAAACTTAATTGCGAAGGAATTAACTAACGGCCGATAAAAGTAGACTTTCTCTTGCCAGGTGCTTCGCGAGGTACAAGTGCCTTAATAAGCAGATCACCTTGGCAGAAATAAGCTTGAAAGTGCACCAAGACCCATGCTTGGTTTGGTCTGTTTGCATGATAAACCTATTACCTTCTTCGTTATTGATCTCTTTATTTGCTGTCCATCACGCTTTCGCGTTGACGTGGAGTAAAAAAAAGATTTTTTTTCAGGTTATTCTTCTTTGAAAGAATAGCTTGTAATATCGTACTGTTTCCCGTGCTAGCAGACGTTTATTATGCAAGCTGAATTATTCGAATTGCACTTGGTATTTACTCACCCTTAAAGAAGCCTAATTTTCTGCCTGATTCCACCCATTTGCGCGCACTTCTAAGAGCATTGCCTCTTGCCAAAATGACTATTTTTGAGACTTCCGAGAGTTTTCTTTTTCTGCAGTTTTTCACTCAGATTTTTAACCACAATGCCTTTTTACGATTGCCTTGTGTGTAAGCCTTGTGTACTGTCTATATGCACCTTCCGTTATTATCTTAAGTTGGCTGGAATCTCCGCGCGAGGTGATCTCAGATTTCAGACTGCTCAATCATGAGACAGCTGTGCTCAGTCGGCTGTGGCAAGAAGTTACTTCACCAGAACATATTGATCACTCACTCGACATGACTGTCAGGGGTGCGAGCAATGTCTTCGGCTCCGACGAGAACACATTGACATCCTTTCGCGCTACTTTTTGTTACCGCTTCCAGAAACAATCCGTTTCCCAGGACTGCTGTTTGCTGCCTCATCGTACAACGCTTGAATACCGAGCTCACCGCTCGTTTGCCATAAATGCAGTATGCTTTTGATGAGAACGACCGACTTGTGATGGCGCCTTTTACTGCAAGTTTCTGTTCTTGCGTATTTCAACAATTCCTTTTTTTTTACATGTTCCTTCATTTCCTTTCTCTGTTGCCATCACCCAGTGAATGGCTGCAGTCCAGACACTCTCTCGATTGACATTCCTGCCTCTCCTCGTTAATTATTTATCTGAAGTAAGGTGCTGCAATCTTTTCTCCCGCGCAAATTGCTGCTACTCACTTTTCTCCCTTTTAAACAACCTTTTACTCAAGGGAACTTCATCCAAAGCAAACAATGACGGAGATTAAAAGGTAGTGGCCCAAAGGATGTGCTGTAAGATATGTTGGCAAAATCACGCAGTAATACTTTGTAACTTGCGCCGACGATGAATGAGCCCTCTGCACACTATAGAAAAAAAAGCGTTATTACTTGGTAAGACATGGCAGCAGACTAGCTGATACATTTAGGTTAAGCTAAATTTGTAGCGCCCCTTAATAGCAATGCTCGAGCGTGGTATCGCGCCTCGCTGGCCCAGATAGCCGCACGAGTGCCACTGCGACACTCGAATGGTACACTTCCAGGCTCGACTTTGCAGGCAAACTGCCGCTTCTGTAGTTCGAGTGACCTCCTATAACTCGTACTTTTCCTTCTTTCTCTCTCTCTTTCTTTCCCCTTTCCCCTTCCACGTGTAGTGTAGCAAGCTGGCAAACTCTAGTTAACCTTCCTGTACTTCAATCGTCCCCCTCACATTGGCTTGCTTGACGAGCTATAGCATATGTTCGTTCCCCGTAAGAACGACAACTTCGTTTTCCAGCCTCCTCAACCGTAACTAACAAGTTAATCCTGCTTAAGTTTACGCTGTCATCCCTTCGTGATTATTTCTCTCAGTGCTCTTAAAATGTTTACTTTTCTCTCCTAGACCAGTTCCGTCTCCCATTTCCTTTTCCACACACGCAGAGTATAGTGCGTAAATGGTCGGGTGCCCTCTGGCAAAAATATCCGTATTTAATAAAAATTGTGCAGTTCCCGGGCACCTGCAGGAATCGATGTTATGCGAAGCATTTTGCAGGTGTACCCGACTGTCCAGTATTGTTTGGGGACCCACACAACGATACTAGGCGCACCAACATGTTTGTGTAAATTGAGCTGTTGTGTGTGCGAGTCACGAGCGTACGCGTGAGTGACGTAACTACTCACGGGCGCACGTGCGTATGTATGTAAGCACAACGACGACCGCGCCGAAGACGATCGTATGGCGGCAATTGCATCATTTCTACGCCGGCCGTTTGGCGCGAGCTTACGACATGGTGATTGTGGGCTTCCACATAAGCAGCGGACGAGTAGAAGCGTGAAGTAACAATGCTTGTGACGTCATCAGCAACTGCGTGTTATACAATCGTATCTACAGTCATCATTAAGATGAAAAGGAACACCGATTTTTTTTAAAGCAGTAACTCATGGTGCATGGGTTAAAATCTGTAGGAACTTTATGCATAACAATAGGTTTCCCAGTTGAACTTTTAGCCTAATTGAACACTTTTAGGAAGGGCATGTATATTTAGCACCTGCGGGCGTCTGAAAAAAAAAGTGAAGCGTCCTTTTCTATATTGATGGTGACTGTAAATACAGATATGTCACGTGTTGTACGTGAAAACGATGTTCGCATTTGTACTCCGACGAAGAAATGTTCGAACACGATTATTTTGGGCGATCATGGAGTCGGCAACAACGTCGCACAGTTTCTGCTTAGCGTTAGCTGCTACGAGGAAAGTACAGGGGAAAGTTGGCTGGTCCCGAAGACAGTGCAGTCCAACATGGCGTCTCAACACGCGAACTGCCACGAGGAAAGAAGACGAGAAAAAGACACCGATGGCATGCGCTCAGCGTTTCAAAGAGCAAGCCGGCTTTGGAACGGGAGAACTGTGCGTTGACATCGTGGCCTATAGGGGTTAGAGATGTTGGTTTCCATCATCCGCAGCGCATAATTTTCTTTTCTTTTTATTAAAGTGAGGCGAGACAAGAACGTACCGACCTATCTGCCGCAACGTGCCCAGAATGAGGCAAAGAATGCTTCGCGTTAAAATAGCTTTGTCTACCCCCCCCCCCCTCTCTCTCTCCTAGGCTTCGGTCGAAAGCGGCAGCCGTTTCCACAAAAGTGGCACTGGAAGGAACAACGGTTCCCGCTCGACTCGCCAAAGTGGCGCCCTCTGCCATATGTAGCCACTGCGAAGTGTCACTGGCAGTCGAGTTGAGCAAAAGAATCTTCCCAGCCTCTTCAGCACGCTGTGTGTCCGAGAAAGGCAAGCGTAGCGTGGAAGCGAAGTGGGCCCTATCACTTCGAAAAAAAAATGAAAAAAAAATGAAGGAGAGTGTGCGAGCGCCTGCAGGTCGCATTGCGTCGGCAGTTTGAGTTCGTTGACTCCCGAGGTCTGGACGCTATTAGCAGGCGCGTATATTTTGCCTAGCGAAGCCAATCAGGAACAGACGCCATTAGCGATGTGTCTCCTTTTTCCGAGAGAAAAAAAGAGCGGACCAGTTTAGTTCTGCCGAACTATAGCTAGAGGTGTTTAAAAGAAACTCTTTACTCAGGCACAGGGGAAAAAAAGGAATTTGGTGCAAGAGAATGCCAAATGGGGCAAAGATTGATGGAACCTAGGGTCCAGTGTAGGGGTTCCTTTGTTATCATTTTTCGAATGTGCTCTTTTGCCTGCGTTCAGTTATAAATGTTTCGCTGAATAAATAACGGTTGCGAAGTCACGAACAATGGTTGGTTTCGTTAGTTATCCCTGTGTGCAGCGGGAAAAAATAAAGCAAGAAGATGGAAGAAATAAATTGTCATCCACATTCCGGATTTTCGCAATACTGATTTATGACATTCCGTTTTTTTTTCTTTTTTGCTTGGAGTTGTCGATTAACTCGCCTTTGTACGTATATTGCTATATTCTAGCCACCTGGTTAGCTCAGGAGTCAGATGGTAGAGCGACCACCACTGAAAGACGTTTGTCCTGACTTTGGTCACCGGACCTGGATAAATTTCCCTCTATTTGTGAAGATATATTTTTCTTTAGAGAGAACAATATGGGTTTACTTTGTATGTTCATTACAGTCAGGTGGATGGCGATTTCTTCCTTCCACCAAACTTTCTCGTCCTCGAGGACTTTCGAATAACTCATTTGCCAATATAATGAGCTCGTTGAGTTGAGAAAGGTTTCGTAGTCGCATGACTTCTTCGTCTTATATGAAGCCTTGTTTTACACCAATTCTACAACCAAGGCAAACGTTCACGGGAAGATGCAAATTTGAAATGATGAGCACTAGTTGAATACGGAAGGTCGCCGAAGCCAGCGTTTCGACAAAGGAACTTGCCAGTATCGGGGCAGCAACTGCTTTCCTTAGGAGCGTATTTATGTGCACGTATCTCGCTCTCCCCCACCCTTAATGTGGGAGGGGGGGGGGAATAAGCTGGTACGTGGCGTGGCTAATGTCAGCAACAACAAAAACAAATGAAAGGTAGTAGACACACCGGAAATGAGATGGGGAGCGACAAAGGGAGCTTTGTAATTATGAGAGTAGAGGCGAACAATGGGGGTACTGGTTTTCAGTTCTATTAAGGAGTGCAGTTAACAACTGGAACCCGGAAATACCTTACGGGCAAAGGGAGGTGCGGCCAATTCATTGTGTTTAGTTTCCTAAAATGAGGAACTATTCAACTAATCTCTCTGGGAAATTGAAAGAGGTGGGGAGAGGGCAAGGATACCTGGTAGGCAACCTGTCTACTGTCAGAGTGCTTCAATAGCTTCAATAGGAAGAGGTATTAAGAGACTGGTTCGGTTGAAAGTACAAATGGGAACTGAAATAGCGGGCATATACATTCGTCTGGAACAAAATAAAGGAAATGAAGTAATTAAAAGGCTACTGGGTATACTTGTGTGATTAGTCTTGCGAATGGATTCAAGCGCTCCATTTGAAGCATGTATACCTGTTCGTTGGAGTGTATTAAACTTGTCAATAAGATATGACTACCTGTATTTTCTATCTCTGGGAGACCGGAAGTTTGACTGTAAGAAATGAAGTTTAATTTGATCGAAATTGTGATCTGACAGATTGAAGTGTTGTGCCACGGCTTTAGGAAGCTTCTTGACCACGTCCGCACAGTGCCTGTTTTCTCACCTTAATTGGCTGTCCTGTTTCACCGATGTATTGATTGTGGCACAGCGAATATTCCAACATGTAGATAACTTCAGATAACAACGGGTAGACAACATGCAGATAACTAATGCAGATAAAGCTGAATTTGATTTCGCGCGCATAATCGCTTGGGTAGTGCTTTTAACTTTTATATCATGTTAAATGCGTTTGCATGCGTTACATCTGGGGCGAGCACATGTTGACGGAGCGCCAAAGCTTTACATTTGCGTGCACTAACGTGTCGTTAAAGTTTCAATTGCGGCGATATGCGATTCCTGGTACATCAGGGAACACTTTTGTGAGGCGCTCGATTGCTTGCTAAGATTGGAAAACATCTCCGCCTAACATAGTTTGCGTTTGATAGCGCGTTAGAATATCTTGTTATGAATGCTAGCGACTGGTTAGACGGTGTTGTAGACTCTTTTCTAGCGAACGCTGAGCTCTCTCATTTACGCAGGTACATTAGGCCTAGTTTAGGGTACATTGGGGGTAATATTTTTCCAGATAGTGTGGCCCTTAATTTATTTTAAATAGTGAACGTAATCAACATCGTCGCTACAAGCATGTCTTATGCGTTGGGCCCACTCAACAAATATTCTTACAATGTTGCCGGGTGATGACTAATATATTCCAAATATCGCTGACAATATTTGGATTATTTGGCATCGGGGACGCATGACAATGGCGGCGACGCCGTTCTGGCGCTTCGAGCGTCTGTATATGCAATTGCCGTCGCAATAAAAGTCTAAAATCAAGGCTATAGAATCGACTGTGTGGTTTAATTTTAAACAAAGAGTCTTTGCTTCACACTTGGGTTACGGGTAATGCCGTTGCAGCTTAGGGACGCTTTGCGGGAACGGAAAAACAGCGCAACAAAATAAACAATACACGCGTTACAAAGACACGAGTGCAGCTAAAAGGAACAGTGCATGCCTGAACACGATGTGTCGCGTCAACGTTGGAAAGGCAAGTCATGGACGTTTTCGTGCTTTGATTTTTATATCTGTAGATCACGTGAACCACGGAGTTGACAAAACTTTTGTTCGCTTTCAAGTTTCATTGCTGCTTACGTGCTTATTCACATAAATATTTTACTTGAACGAAAACGATATTACGTTTCCTTTCTGAAAGTGAATTGGCCACAGGCGAGAGAGAACTCCGCCGCTGAAGACATTCGGCAACCGTGGGAATGTTGTACAGTACGCGAATTTGTCTAGTATTCGCACTCGCTGCTTCAGAAGTATTTGAGGCGTAACTGATTAGGCGTTATTTTTCTAACTTTCCAAACAACCACGTTTCTCTAAAAACATGAGGCCAGTAAGTTCTTGCGCAAATTCATAATAATTCGTATAGTTCTTGCAATTATTGTTCCCTATTTTATTGAAAATTACCAATTTGCATAGCCACAAAGCCGTTCGAAGCCACATGGACGACGTTTTAGGCAGATGAAGGCACACTTGCAAAGATATAGCTGCAAAATATTGTTCGTCTTCAATCTCGTTTCAGCAACTGCCTCGCGAATTTTCTTTCGCGTCCGCGCATCTTTGTGAGTGAAGCTTCCCAACTTGCCTTCTTTTCAGCAGTTCTTAATTGTTCCATTTTGTGGAAAAACTGAGCTGTGTATGAAAAAAAAAAGCTAGCCTCAGGGCGAGCTGAAAAAAAAAAAAACGTTATTATTTGACCACTAGTCAAAAACAGTTTCCTAAGCTCTCCTTGATTCCCGATTTTGGCTGTCCTGTTCCCTTCAGCCGTCTAAAAATACAAGGTCACTATAGTTGCGTAAAGTATGTTTAGCGAGTTGCGTGAGATGACTTCGGTTCGGCAGTGGCCACTTCGTGATGCGTGGGGTGAAGAGAAATATTGGTTTCTCGCAAGATATTAAAGGGACACTAAAGAAAATTTCAAACCGAATTACATCAATAGATTGTTCGTCTAGAAGCCTGAGCGTTTTCTGTGTGCCAATACATGACTTTGTTGCACAGAAAGTTGCCACCGGAGGTACCGCTCCTGCTTCTCAGTTTGAATATCCCGTGCCAATACCTGCGAGTTAACGTAATTGCCACGTGACTGCCCTCTCAGTCACTGTGAATCAGTCAGTGGCGGCGTCGCATGAGACGTAATATGCTCCAAAATAGGTGGCGCCATTCTGGTTTCTTTTTTTTTTAGTTTCGCAGTTTCTTCCCCTACAAAAGCTCTGTTCTCGCTATGAACGAAAGATTCGTTATTAGAAACCCAATATTTCAATATAGGTGGACTTAATATTTGCATTTAGTGTCCCTTAAAATACTTTTTTACAAGCCTATGCGTGAACTTTCCGATCGTGTCAATTTATTATTTTTGTAGATATCATAGTGTTCTTTTTTCGTATATGTTGCGGCATTATGACGATTTTGCAAAATGGAGTAAGCTAACACAGGCGAGAACGAGAAGGTGTGGACAGCCGACTACTTTACTGCAAAATGAGCGACGTGTGGTAACTGTTACGCTAATTCCGTCAAGTGTGTCAGAAATAAAGTTTTAACAAATACCGCCGCATAGAGTCACAAAAAAGACTGGCTACTAAATTTACATAGCCCAAGTAATCAGCTAAATTTTCCCACACAGATATCGTCTCCACTTGGAAAACTGCGAAGCAGTCTAAGGGTCACGTGTGCTGCGTCATTGGGTAATCTAACCAGAAACCGAGCTGCATATACTTCACAGCCAGCCTCATTTTCATAGCTGTCGGTTAATTCATATTTGAGCGTTTGAAATGTCTCGCGCTTTGAGAAACTCAGAAGGAGCATTTTTCCCAACCTTCGCACAAACGCGTGGTTCGTCTATATGCGTTCGTCTGTATGCGTCTACCTGCCATTCTCCAGACCGGACATCATATGCCTCCTGTCGGAATTAATGAGGAGTGCGACGAGAACATACTGGGCCCAGCCAGACGCTCGTCACGTCCGCCTTAAAAGCCTTGATCCCGATATGAAATTTCCTATTCTGCGTGGAATTCCACGCCCTCATACATGCCTGATACACAGACTGCGATTAGGCGTCGCCTTCACGCGCAAATATTTGCACATTATTGGATGGACAGACTCCCCGGACTGTTCAGTGTGTGGCGCTGTGGAGACTATAGAACATGTGCTCGTGGTGTGCCCTGAGTATGCGCGAGAAAGACTGACATTGGCAGATACATTGAGACATTTCCACAATGGACCACTGTCGGAGGACCTCTTGCTAGGCGCGTGGCCACAGAGTTGGCAGACGACAGAAACAATGCGTGCACTTTCACGTTTCCTAGGTGACACGGGCCTGGACTCACGCCTGTGATACCAGTTGTGTAATGTGTCATTCACCTCGTTCCTCCCATTATCATCCATCATTGTGACCCCTTTTCTTCCCCTCTTCCCCCTCCCTTACGTAGAGTAGCAGGCCAGATGCTCCATTATCCGGCCGACCTCTCTACATTTTCCAATCATTAAAATACTTCCTTCCTTCCTTCATTTCTTTTAAAAGCGACGCTTTCCTTTGCCGGGTATTTGTGACCGTAGTTGCCGCGTTTCTGTTATCTAGCGGACAGTCCAACCAATCACTGCGCAGGACGATCGCGACATTCACCGCCACTGCGTTCCTTGCACCACCACCAGATGGCGCTCACCTCCGCTCAGCCGTACGCATCCGTGGCGGCGGCGGCGGCCGTGCGAGGGAAAGAAAAAGGAAAAACCCGAAAGCTCGCCTTCGCGCATTCGCGGTGGCATTGCATTAGCCCCCTACCAATAACCAAATAAAGCCTTTTGCGTCACTTTGTCCGGACACTCGATAAACGCAAACTCGTGTTTCGACCCTTTACGCGGTCACACATAGCTTCGCTGCATATAAATTCCAAATCGTCGGACCGGCCGCATTTACTTTTGTATTTTGTACTCCTGTATTCCCACGTTGACACTCGTCTTCGCAACGAAATGATGGCTATACAGAATTTGTTAAGGCATGCACTTACACCAATATATTGCAGTATAGGGTGATGGTTAGCGGCACTTTCCCGCTTTAAACCTAGACACGCCCACGGGTACCGGCAGGTGCGCAATAATTATTTCATGGCCTCCAGTCGGTATTCTTGATAAGTCTGGCAGTGAGGACAATTCCACGCAGTTGGTGCTAAAATGCAGTTGGTCTTATTATAGAAAAGTGTTATGCTTCGTTTGAAGAAATAGAGCGTGAAAGGAAAATGCTTTTTAACAATCACTAATATATTGAGCTCACTCTATCATTGGCCCAAATTTGAGTGCAATCTCGCGAAAGTGACAGCTTAATCTTTAGACTGCCACGCATTCGTAACTTATGGCTCCAGCTCAACCTTTTCCTACACCCAAGAAAAACCCATCAATCTCTGGTTTAGGATCTATAGGAGCCCAACAAAATATTCGCACTTAAGAGGAATGTGCGCCTAACTATACGTGGGATGGAAACAGAGCAGAAACTGAAGTAATGAACTTGCGCCGGGGTTTTGATTAAATTCGTGTTCCCTATAGTGCCAGCCGGAGAGGCACGTTGACTAAGGAAGTGACTTTTTCCGATGGGAAAATAAAGTAGGGAACCAAATATTGCCGGCCCCACAGGTAAACACTAAGGACATTCATTTTAAAATGCCACATCACTCACGCATCCCTGGTGGTGCCAGAGCACCGTCTTCATAATCGACGTACAAACTTTTTGTCTTCTAAAACATTAGTCCTTCTTTGCTCCTCGAGATTGCCTTTTTTATTCCTATTCACTTGCCATTTCAGTGTTTTTGGCAAGAACTTCTAGTTCCTGCGACCGGCTGCAGAGCATGGTGGCACTGCTCCCCATCGTACAACTAAAGTAATTCGTGTTGCAAAACGAGAAAGTGGATGTGAGCAATAATATAGCAGAGTTGAAAAGGAAGCAGTACCAGTGACTCGAGTCAGGTTTACATAAGTAAAAAATAATACACGTGGGTGTTTCTAGGCCTTCTTCTCGTACTTTTCTTACTCGCCTTCGCATATTGCAGCTAGCTGTCAGTGCCGGACTGAGTTTATTACCTCCAGCCAGAGACGTGCATACTAATGAGATTTGCGTGCCTCTCGGGAGACTTTATCTCGCATAACATCTCGTTCTCTCATTGTTCGTTTTGCAGTGTTTTTCACTGCAACTCCTTCCCAACTTTACCGTATAAGGAAAAGTGCCCGTTTAAGAAATCAATCTTGTTAAGAAGGAGAGAAGTCAAAGAGTGGGGAAGGAATATAATAAAAAAGAAAAGTCGCTGTTTGGCCCGAAAGACGAATAATCGATTGCGATAGCAAATTAGTAGACAGCTATACGAAGTAAGTATAGTGATTTCATCGGCCCTATGCACTAGGAAACATACGCCTATCTATAGTAACCGAATTAAGAAGCATGGTGTCAGCGCGCACAAGCATACGTGAACACATCACACTCGATGACCGCGGACACTCGCTGTCAAAACGCTGGCGAGCAACGAGTGAAGTGACGTTCGTGCTGCCTCTCGCTGCAACACAAAAAAGAGCGGCGAGAGCACGGCGCGCACAAAAGTACGAGCCGTCTGCAGATGCTTTTCAAGATACGGCACGCGCGACCGTGCAAAGTACGCACTTGTTGGCAGAGCAGAAGTTGCCTCCCCTCCCGCACTGCCTCCTTGCTTTCCACCGTTCATGGCGCACGAGACTGAGCCGCGTTCGTCAGTTGCCCTTGCGCGCGGTCGCGAAATGCGCGCCTGCTTTCCTCAGATCCGGTGCCTTCTTCAGAATCAGTTCCAAGCGGATAGGCCTTGGAAACTCCACCGCTACAGCAAGTGAATTGAAGCATATATGCCGCGAAGCAGTAGGTTATGATTACTTAGTAATTTTTTTGCTAATTAGTCGAGTATACATCATGATTTCTCGTCAAACTAATGTGCACGGCCACTTTGAGTAATCTAGACATTTATGCCGCCTGCCACAGGTTATGAGTATTATTTTGTTTATTTCGAATTCTCAGCAGTCGCATTGTAAGCTCTCATATTTGTTTTTGCTGCTCGGGAACACGGCAGGCGTTGACCCTTTGGTCTGTCCTCACAGCCGATAAGATGTGCCGTTAAATGAGGTCTTGCAGGAAGCCAGCTCTCTGCAAGCGAAATATTTGTTGCTTTTCGGTGAAACAGCATCATCATATATATTTCGATACCTCGTTGACCTTTTAAGGTCGTCGACGCCAACGCCGTCCTGCTAGGAACAATAAAGGGCTTTTTTTTTTTGCTGAAATAAAAATTAAACGAGGAAATGTAGTCACCCTATATTGGCGAATACTGCTCCTTTTCGCAGCAGCAGCAACAACAATATAAAGAAATAAAGAGCTCACGTTAGCTGGCACCACATACATAATAGAGAGACATGCCGTATACAAGTAACAAGCCGGCAAGTTTGCGCAACGGCATATATGATCGAGGCCTGCCTATTTTTTTCCTTTACACGTGCACTAATATTCTCGAGAGTTATTTTCTCTTGAATAGTGCATAGATGTGCCTAGCATGTTTTAACGCTTCTTGCACATGTGCTTCACAGAAGTGTACGACTGCTCACCTGCTGTCAATCCCGGTCGGGGGCACGAGTCTCGTCAAGCTGTAGTTTGCAGCTTTCTTTCAGTTGCCCGCATATTCCCCATGAAGAATTAAATGTTCACGTGATTGATTGATTGATTGATTGATTAATTAATTAATTAATTAATTAATTGATTGATTGATTGATTGATTGATTGATTGATTGATTGATTGATTGATTGATTGATTGATTGATTGATTGCCCCTTCTGCCTCACTTCTGGATCATTCGCAACGCCGACTATTAACCTGGGCCCGACTCACAAAGCTTTTCGTTCGTGAGTGCTTGGCACGCTGCCTTCGTAAATGACGTGTCCAGCCTCAGGTTTGGTGAGTGAGTGAGTGAGTGAAGAAACTTTGTTGTGAATGCCTGCAGAGCGGTTAGCCTTCCGCTGTTAGGGAGGCGTTACCGTGACGCGGCCATGGTTAGTTAAAATTTTCTCTTACGAACGAGTGTAGCGCAAGAGCCCTTTTTTTATAATTATGGGTCCAGTTCTGCACGACATGCATAAAATGATCAGTGAATGATCAGCAGTGGCAAGATGCCAGTTGTCATGCAGATGTCTTTTTTGTTAAACGACGCCGTCGAGTCGGGAATATCTTCCCCTTGATATTTCAGGCTATCTGCAACACGCCAGGAAAATTAAAGGTGCCAGAATGTTTTTTTTATAAAAAAATAAAGGCAAAACAAACTAACAAAGTGTCAGAACAGGCGAAGAATGCGCACGTTTGCCATTCCGGCGCCTTCAGGCGGGCACTTTATTTTATTTCGTTTTTTATTTATTTAGAGGTATAAGCTCCATAGCATAAATCTGGAGGTGCGGGACTCGCTTCACAACCAAGATGTTCATGCGCGAGCTGCGTTAGTTTTGCTTTCGTTCTTTCTGTCTTTTTTCGCGAACCCCCTTTCTCTGGGGTGGAGTAGCTGCTCCGTAAATATTCCTCTTAATTTTGTGGAGCCCCTTGCAGACGGAGGAAGCAAAGCGCATAACACAGTACCAAGCGCTGTGAGACCGTTAATTATGCACCTTATAAATTCTCCTTCCTTCTAATTTCATCTAGGCGCTCTTGAAAAAAAAAGTAATACTACGCGTCCTTCTTTTTTGCCATATTCGATTCCAGATTCCTGCTTTAATATACGCTGTTATGAATAATGAAATGTGCAGGTCTACTTTTGAAGGAAAACTAATATCTTTAACCACCTCTGTTACAGCAGCATCGTTTTAGTTTATGGCGAGCAAAGAGCAAACATCGAAGAGCAAATTATACGGTAATTACACGTGTGAAAAATCATCTATATATGTGCAGTATACGGTAACTGCTCGGACATTGAATTCTAGGACATAACGACAATTTGATTATGAGGCACGCCGTAGTGGTGGACTTCGGATTAATTCTGACCACCAGAGTATCGTTAACGGACCCACAATTCACGGGACACGCACATTTTTCCGTTTCGCCCCTTTCGAAATACGACCGCCGTGGCCGGGATTTGATCCCGCGACCTCACGCTGAGCAGCATAACACCATAGACGCTAAGCCACCGCTGTGGGTCTGCCCGGAAATCAGAACAGTCGACGTAAGAGGCTCGCAGACAAAATGATTCTTAAGTAGTTGAAATGGCGAGCGCCCTTACGCACTATTGACTGTAGACACTGTATACACAAGCAGAGGCAACTCTTGCCTTTGCTTCGAGTTGTTGACAAATTCGACTTCGCCCTGCCATCTACTAGCCGCCTGGTTAGCTCAGATGGCAGAGTGGCTGCCCCGGAAAGGCGGTGGTGCCGGGTTCGAGTCCCGGACCAGGACGAATTTTTCTTCGACTGCGAGGCTTTTCTTTCGAGGAACCCGTATGGGTTTCCTTTCTGGCATTTGCTACGAATGGGTGATGTCTGATTTTCCCTTTATTAATCCATGCAACAGATGCATTTGGTCGCGTCGTCTTAGAGTGCATCAGCATGTTCTTAAGCTCTGGCTAAAGTTAGCAGGGACACTTTGCACACAGACACTGATATAATGGCGTGTGGGGAATCAGCACAGCCAAGCAATAAAGCAACACACACACACACGTATGAGTGTGTTGCTTTATTGCTTGACTGTGCTGATGCCCCGCACGCCATTATTTCAGTGAGTTGCAATATAGTGTATTGTACTACGTACTCTTTGAATCACAAGTCACACACTGTCTTTGGTCAGCGGTAGTAAAACACAAATATCGCAAAGCTTTTCATTCTTCAGAAGAACGCACTCCGAGCGTTCCACGCGCTGGGAGACTTCCACAACACTTCCCTGACCCCTGTTCTCTGCTTATTGCACCATGGCTTATCTACACCATGTAAAAATTCTGCCTTTTACAACTGCATATAGATACTAAATTGAACAGGGCATGTAGTACTTATCAGGCATTGCTCACTTCGGTACCAACACTCGCTACTACCCAAGAATACACCAAGAATCGTTGCCGCGTCCCCGAACAAATTATTTTTTCCTAAAATTAAAATGTACATTGTCTTCTTTACTAAACTGGCTCGAGTTACCTCCCATCTTCATCATTAAGATCACTGGAAATGAGCTTGAATTTTTTTTTTCATTAGTGGCATCTGTTGTTACTCAGTCAGTTACTTTTTTTTTTGCGTGGTGTATTAAATGCACCGTAATAGTCCTTTACTGCCATGCGTACCAAATATTTTGTGCGTGTGCCATTTGCCGCTGTATACCTGTGGGAGAGAAGTTCAGTTATGGGGGAGAAATAAAGGGGGGGGGGGTGTACTGCACTGCAACAACGTGTCGTCCGGTGGGTCGTACGAAATCAACGCGTTCGCGAGAGCTAATCGGGAAAGAATAATAAATGAATGGAAACAAAGCAAGTGACGACCATAACAATGATGACCGATCTCCTAACTCGAAAAGTTAGTATTTGGCATCCGGTGTAGGTTAAGTGTTGGATCATAGAGGTTAAGGACACGACAAGAACACACCAGCTTTGCAAATACTTATCCTCATGGCAACAGCCGAGAAAATTGCTTCTAAGAGGCGCGCGTCTAATGCCCTACGCCCCCCCCCCCCCCCCCTTGATATCGCAAGCGACAAAAATTCGCAGAGATGGGTTTTGGCGTATAAGAAGAGAAACACTTTTCTAACAAAAAATCTACGTTTCGCCCCATCTTCAGCACCAACTTCTCGCTTGATCGAAACGCAATAACTTGCCGATTAGCGTTCATTTCTTGATATCGACTCTTTTGGCCATATATACCGTTCGCGTTTTGAGTTAGCAGACGGCTTTACGTTTCATAACTAAAAGGCTATGCTCAGCCACATTGAGGAGTAAATTTTAGCCTCATCTCTTGCGCAGAACTCGTGAGTAAAGCCTACTGGCGCCTCGCCTCTTCTTCTCGTGCAGCTACCCAAAGCTAGGTCATATATATTTAAATTGCAGCCCTACATCGTCGGTAAAAAGTTTGCCGAAGTAGCGCGTTCCATGCTGCGCACAAAATAACGTGGCAGCCCCCGTGCCCCCGATACTCAACGTATGCAAACTATAACTGTGTGATAGACGACGTGCAAATCCTGTGCAATAAATCCTTAGGTCAGATCCATTTATATTCGCCCGTACCCGGCACTCGCGGAGGTTAATCCACATTCATAGAAAGAGCGCCGGATGTGAACACAGTGCGAATGGATTGAAATAAAATAGAATGTGGGACGGCGGCTACGTGGCCCTAAGGCTTGGCTTCCGGTCAGCGCAGGCAGCGATTGGGATCTTATGTATTCAAATTCCATGCAAGTTCGAGCGCTCACGTTCTCACTTCGGTGGTGTTTGGAAAAACGCAGTTGGAGATATGTGTTTGTATTCCTGGGCCGAAGTGTTTTCTTGTAGCTGTCGGTGGTTTAGCAACAACAGGCGGTGTATATTTGGCTGACAGAATGCTCTGAAAAATACAGAGTTTTGTAGCGTGCTCGAAAGCCTTCCTTTCCCTTATAGAGGAATTACTGTGGAGAGATCTAGATAAAAGAGTACCTCGGCTACTTCAGTCATCTGTGTTAGACAGCGTAAAATACAGGAATGAATGATAATGCTAAGGACAAATAATGAATAAAAAGATGACATATATACACTTCGCAGTCGTGATCCATTGGCATACAGAAGTCATCCGCATACTAGATGGGTGGTAGGAACGGACACACACCTCTTGTCGAGTTCCGTCCACAGCATAGGGGCGTCTCTGTATGCGTAACGGCACGGGACCACTTATCACGAACGCTGATTTAACTTTGTCCACTAACAAGTCATTTAGTATTATATTCGTTTCTTGCTGCAAATTATTTCCTGACCCCGTTTCAAGTGATGTTTGTATTGAAAAGCGGCGCTTTCCTCAAATATCCTCGTTTTTTTTCGTTAATGCTCTTCTATGTGCCGTGTGAGGCAATGACAATGCTAACCTTCACGGAGGACATGTGCAGTGGCGCGCAAGAACGCCCCAAGGAAATACGTCTCACTGTGTTTACTGTGTAATACGCAGAATAACAGCAGTGGTGCACGCAAACTAACGTTTAACGTCAACCAACCACTCTCGTATTGAAATAAACGCTGAAGAAATTATACATTCGCCGTCAACAACACCGCTAATTATCGTCAATCAAAGCAACAAGCACAGAAAGCTTCGGTTAGATCAATTCCCGAAGTGCCGTGGTATCAGCATATGTTTTTTTTTGTAGAGACTGCGCAAGATGAGACCACGTGACTACAGTATCGCACCTGGAAAGC
This sequence comes from Dermacentor albipictus, assembly GCF_038994185.2. Taxonomy (NCBI): domain Eukaryota; kingdom Metazoa; phylum Arthropoda; class Arachnida; order Ixodida; family Ixodidae; genus Dermacentor; species Dermacentor albipictus. The sequence goes on from NC_091821.1 coordinate 395,503,032, forward strand.
AGTGAGTTGACACAATTTGAATGCGCAGTTGTTGAAGAACAATCAGAATATTGCCACATCTCTTTAGAGTACATAGTATAGTCGTCTTTGACGGACACAGTCATTCCTCGTTCCTCACACGCTCTAATCCGTCTTGTAGCGTTTCTTGTATGTTTGAAAATAACGGGCCAGATAACCATATGGTTATACCATCTGCGTCTATACTGAATAGCCGATGTTCGGTGGAAAGTGGTAGGGAAGCTGTGCCAGAGCAGCATTGAAGAGCGTTGGGCTCAACACTCCCACCCCTTGGCACTGCTTGAATTACACGTTCTGAGGTAGGACCAGCATCTGTGAGCACAAAAAATATGTCTGTTTTTCAAGAACTTTGCTATTCAAAGCAGCAGCTTTCCCTGCTAAGCCATACCTTCTAAAATATGGATATGGCTGATGTATGCTGCTTTGACATAAATGAATGTATTGACAATGATATTTCCCCGTGCTTATTGGTATTCCACAATGGTGACTAAATCCAAGTCCCCGTTCATTGCACGCCGTCCCTTCTGAAGTCGTCAATATTTCGGCTATAATTCTGAACGCTACAGATGATATAACCATGCCCAGCCCTTATTACCTTTTATTAATAATGGCGTTTTATCATTTTATGTATTCATCGGTGTGTTTTTTTCTTGTATAGCTATGACTCTGCTGTAGCCACTGCTTCATAAATGTTACAATGTTACTTTTGTTTTCTTGTCACGTACCGGTGCATTTTTATCCTTGTATTTTTCGTCATGGTTCTCATTAGAGTCTTCGGACTATGGGACCGTAGTCTGTAAAATGAAATTTAAATTATCGGTACCGGTACTCTTATGCTAATAAATTGTGAATCCCAAATTTTGAGTAGGGTATCCTCGTCTTGACATCATAGAATTCCTTCATTAAAGGGGCCCTGAAACACTTTTCTAACCAATCGTAAGATTGACTCACACTCTTAAAGTGCGTATAGTCTCACGCGTCTCATGCCACAACAATTTTTCGAATCTTTCAAATATGAGTGGAGTTGTCTGAGCGATACCCGGCCTTCTCTCTCTCCTTTCACCTCCGCTAGCGCACTGGAAGCTACACAGTGGAGAAGTCAAGAGGGCACTGACTGGCAAGATGTCGAGTGTCGCGGTGGCGAAAAGGCCCGTCGCTGATCTCGTGGCCGCCGCGGTAGACTACACTGCTCAGTATGCCGCTGCCATCTCGGAGGCCACGCACAGCAGACGCAACTACGTGCCGTGTGAGGATGAAATGATTTTCCTCTCCTCTTGAAATTGCAGACATATGAATTTGTCGCTTATTTAACTCAAAATTAGCTCTTAGACGAGCCGTATGCAAAAATACTGAGAGATATATATAGTGGCTCCACAGCCACCGTAGTCCTCCATAAAGCAAGCAACAAAATCCCAATAAAGAAAGGCGTCAGGCAGGGAGATACGATCTCTCCAATGCTATTCGCAGCATGTTTACAGGAGGTATTCAGAGACCTGGATTGGGAAGAATTGGGGATAAACGTTACTGGAGAGTACCTTAGTAACTTGCGATTCGCTGATGATATTGCCTTGCTTAGTAACTCAGGGGACCAATTGCAATGCATGCTCACTGACCTGGAGAGGCAAAGCAGAAGAGTGGGTCTAAAAATTAATCTGCAGAAAACTAAAGTAATGTTTAACAGTCTCGGAAGAGAACAGCAATTTACAATAGGCAGGGAGGCACTGGAAGTGGTAAGGGAATACATCTACTTAGGGCAGGTAGCGACGGCAGATCCGGATCATGAGACGGAAATAATAATAAGAATAAGAATGGGCTGGGGTGCGTTTGGCAGGCATTCTCAGATCATGAACACCAAGTTGCCATTATCCCTCAAGAGAAAAGTATATAATAGTTGTGTCTTACCAGTACTCACCTACGGGGCAGAAACCTGGAGGCTTACAAAAAGGGTTCTACTCAAATTGAGGACGACGCAACGAGCTATGGAAAGAAGAATGATAGGTTTAACGTTAAGGGATAAGAAAAGAGCAGATTGGGTGAGGGAACAAACGCGAGTTAATGACATCTTAGTTGATATTCAAGAAAAAGAAATGGCCGTGGGCAGGACATGTAATGAGGAGGGAAGATAACCGATGGTCATTAAGGTTACGGACTGGATCCCAAGGGAAGGGAAGCGTAGCAGGGGGCGGCAGAAAGTTGGGTGGGCAGATGAAATTAAGAAGTTTGCAGGGACGGCATGGCCACAATTAGTACATGACCGGGGTTGTTGGAGAAGTATGGGAGAGGCCTTTGCCCTGCACTGGACGTAACCAGGCTGATGATGATGATGAGCTCTTATACAGGGTGATAATTTTAATGTTTTACGGAATATTTAAAAATAGCCTGTTTGCAGGTAACGTAATTCTAATACTTGAGCTGGGTTATTCTGAGAGGCAGATATTACACGAGAAATCGAAGCAAATGTCCAACTAATTAACAAAAATCCACTAATTATATTTTGAATTAGTTACTTGACGGCACTTATTTGAATTTACGAATTGTAGGCGGTGAGCTTACGGAGAGTATCCACTTGTAACGAATTTCCAGATTGATGCCAGTTTGGAGATGTGCGCCATCAAGCTTGCCCTAAAAAATGCACTGTTGTTCCTCTTACTTCTTTGACAAAACGCGCTTTTATGCTTTGAAGCACAAAAATAACTGGAACGCCCATGTATTTCGTTCAACATGTTGGAAAATATCTCGAAAGTCGTGTCATCCTGGAAATTGATTTCAAGTGGATACGTCTTGCGTGCTCACCGGCTACAATTCGTAAATTGGAATATGTACCATAAGGTAATTAATTGAGAAGCTAATTATTGAATTTTCGTAAGATATTTGAATGTCTTTCGATTTCTCGTGCTAGTAATGTCCGCCTCTTCGAATAATCAAGCTCAAGGGCAAGAATTATGCTATCTGCCATAGAGAATTTTTTAAAATTCCATAAAATTTAAAAATGATCACCTTGTACTTTAGAGAGAATGCTCTCATGATCACGAAATCGTCCAGTAGAGTTATGTGGGCAGCTGCTTTCGATGAATCCTGCATGACGAAGTTGCGGAAGCGAGAGCAGATGATCTTTCGCTGTGTATAACAGCAGACTGCGAATTTCCTGCTGCTCGCAGTGCAGTGATATTTGGCTCACATGTTCACAGCAGCCTCTACAACAGAACGACAACGTTTTCTTACTGTACTCAAGAAGTCTTTCGGGGTGTCTTTAATAATTTTTTTCATTACTTGTCAACTTTCAACTGGTCAAGCTTACCGGTTTAAAGGCTTCAAACTCATCAAACTATTGCCTAGTTTTAGCAATAGCACTACCACGGACACCTTCTAATAGTGCGGCGCATTTTCTCTTCGCCAGCTTTTATTGCAGACGCCCAGCAATGCCGACCTTTCTTTCTCTCCTAAATTGGCGAGGGCAGCGCAAGTCACTCTGTCTCGACCTGATTCACTGTTTCTCTTCGCTGACGGCAGTATAAATCGAAGCTGTTCTGGTGTGAAGTTGTCAGCAAGAGCGGAGATGAACGTGCCCAGATGAGCGTGCGGTTTCGTATTCGCTGGTTTGGACGACTTGTCAGGTTCGCATAATCAAATCACAGAATTCTTCAGCGATCTCCTCCTTTGATATCCTCTATGATTAGCTGTCCCTACGTGGATGAACGCGAAAACATTGTCACCACCACGCGATGCTTGTATGTCACAACTCGACGAGACCTAAGGCTAAAGAGGGAAGTGGTCTCGTCTGAATTACTGGCTGCCGGAGAACGCGTACCGCTTCCCACAATTGTGATGCCGAGGCAAACGGAGAAAAGCAACGCGCGGTGTTCTCTCCGCCATGTTTTCTGAAATATTGTGCATTTGGTTCTGTATCACGAAAGATACTTAGCGGGCAACTTCGATATCGTCTAAACTATAGGCTACCGCTGACATCTTCTCTGAGATCGACGTATAGAGTTGTTCGAACGCACTCGTACTCAGGGTCAACACCAGCGTAACCATATGGTACAAGGTACTCTATATACGCGAGCGGCCTTTTCTAATCACTTTTTGATCTGCGAGGCGCAACCGTCTGCGTAGCAGGATGACTGAATATTCTGTTTATGTAATCCCCGAAAAAAAAAAAGAAAACAGCCCAGTTTATAATAGCTGATTTCCGGCCATCTCGTGTTCTTCTTTTTTTTTTAAGATTGTGTGGTATATAAACGTAGGTAAGAGGTCGCTACCTCTTGGCTCAGATCTCTAATAGCACAGATACACGAGGAAAACGCTGCGTAGTATTAAATTACGGCACGGGTTCTACGCGGTCCTCACTATATACTGCAGTTTACTAGTCCTTACTATATAGATATAGGATAAGCTACTCTATCAGCTGGTGCTGACCGGTACTCGAAGTATTAAAGAGAATATACGCTATAATAATGGCATTGTGCAGTGTGCAGTATTCGACAGAACCCATGCGAAGGCATTCTGCATAAAAACAAGAGAAAAAAATCAGAGGACAATTTAAGGGGCACTTAGCTCTCCATACGTGGATGAACGCGAAAGCATTGTCACCACCGCGCGAAGCTTAGACATTGTGTCACAACTCAAGGTCGTGGGGTCAACTCCCAACAAAGGTCATGGGCTCGAGTGCTTATTTTAACTATATCTTAATTACCTCTGCCTTATTTGACTTCGCCTTAATTAGCACCAAAGGTGGTGGGTTCGACTCCCACCAAAGGTCGGGGGTTCAAATGTACTAATTAACTGTCCTAATTACCTTCACCTTAATTAACACCAAAGATCGTGGCTTCGTCTCCCCCCAGAGGTCAAGATTTGGTAGCATTTTTGTACCATCGTGTGATCACGCCACCAACTGCGTATTTTTCGCCTAATGAGCCAATGAAAACGTTCGCATCAAAAATAGAACACAAGGGTGGTTGTTGATAGTCTGTTGTTGTAATTACAATTTGCTGTCTCTTGCATGCAACATGACTTATAACTTTTTAAAGAAATTAACGAGAACTTGGATTACACGCTTACTTATGAGATGCTTTCTGCGAAGCAAGCCAAGACGACGATTTTTCTCTCCGTAGCCGACAGCAGGCGCTGTTCGGCCATAACTGAAACCGGCATGACGCCGTGAAGCCCCGATGAATATTTAATGTTTTGGCCACGTGCAGGCGATTTCTCAAGGGTTCAATCTCTACCGTTAGTGGACTTTCCCGCAGAAAACACGCAATGGCTAATTGATCGCCCCGGGTTCTCTGAGGCAGGCGTCCATTCCTATCTGGACGATCGCAGAGCAGTGGAATTGGAAGCAAGGTTTGCATCGATCACTCTTCACCATCTCGTCGCTTGTATAGCTCGCTATATTAAATGTATAGCTCTCGTGTTTCCTAAGCCACGTGCGGATGAGATGGCCTCCTTGTGCCTTGTACATGTCGTGTATTGACGTTGCTTGCTCAAAGTCTGGAAAGCAGGTCGACTCTACAGGTTTGCGATCGCTACAGCTATACTACAGTCCGCTGAAACAACCCTCGAATAAAATGATAGTTAACGTTTCCGCCGTTTCCCGAAGTGGAGGTCCCTGCTCATTCATGCACTTGAAGAAAGATTAGCGACCACTCAACTGCCAGCCTCGGTAGGAGTAACGCCGCTGATGGAAGCAACCACAATAGCAATGGTATAGCATTGCTACTGCGGTTGCTACACAGTAAAATAGTATAGTAGCAAAAGCGATGTCATCACTAGCAAGCGGTGGTAGTAATGGCGGTAGCAGCAGCGATGCTAAGAGCTGTTTAGAAGCAGCGCCTGTGCTTGATGGCTTTTCAGTGGCATCAGCAGCTTTGTTGCGTTAAAAAGGGCTGCACGACGATATTGTCTTTAGTCACACTTGCGCGAAACGTTGTTCGTTTGATTGCATCGTTCGACTGCACCATTTGACCGCATCGTTAAGACTGTATTTCTTTTATTGAAGGAGTAGTCATGTGACACAGTCACTTGTCTTAGAGAAACCTTTTTCCCTAGTGCGCCTTAAACTCTATCTTGCGACTCGGTGTTAATACTCGAGGTGTAGCCCTGTGGATGTAGTAGCGATAACTGTTGTTTGATTATTATTTATACATATAGAGTCTAAAATCAGCAGATCTCATAATGACCTAGAATAACTTCCAGAAAAAGCCAATAATTAAGAGTGCTTTGCACAAACACTACATAAAATGCAGGTTAGCAGGCAGATATTTCATTTGTATTCACCACGAGAACCACACAAACTACGCTAAGTATTTTTGGTCTAGTCACCAGCGGTTACGTATGTATATGGGTATGGGTGTGCATGTGTATATGCGAGTATGTAGCTTCATGAGAGTATATATATGTATAAGGCATATGTGTTTTGCATGTAGTTGTTGCCGAATATCCTGTAGGGGGGGGGGGCTGCGGGCCTCGTTAAGCTACCTCTACTGGAGCAGCTTTTACTTGCAGTCGCCTCCATCAAGTAGATGGAAATAACGTTATTATATTCTATATATGGACGAGGTCATCAACAGTGGTCGAATAAGGTACGCCTCAGGCTGCAACCAGAGACAATCCTTGTTCGTTTACGGTTGGTAGCACAAGCACTGTGATCTTTGAACGTGTTTATTGTCTTCGAAACATCACCACCACCGTCGTATGCATTTTCGTTTTGTCGTGCCAAAAATGTGCGGAGTGCCAGTGAAATGACAACAAATTTTGCAATGGGACAGGCGCATCATATGCGAGCACGTTTGATACTAGACGAACATGTCCTTGCGTTTGCAAACAAACACGTCCACGCGACCGATATTGCACGAATTGATGACATCGACGTAGTTTCTTTTCTTCGATTAAGAGGCGAGCTGCGTAAGTCGGCGAATAGAACTGGACGAAAGGAGCCCTTGCAAAAATTTCTAACCTGCAGGACCGTATTTGTAACGATCGCTCTCATTTGATTCTATTAATTTATTATCTGTCTATCGGCTATCTATTATCTGTCTATTGGCCACGTGCAGGCAATTTCTCAAGGATTCAAACCCTGCCGTTTGTGGACTTTCCCACAGAAACCATGTAATGGCTAATTGATCACCGCGAGTTCTCTAAGGCAGGCGTCCATTCCTATCTGGACGATCTCAGAGCGGTGGCAGCGGAAGCAAGGTTTGCTTCGATCGCTCTTCACCATGTCGTCGCTTGTACAGCTCGCTATAATAAATGTATAGCTCTCATGTTTTCTAAGCCACGTGTGGATGAGATGGCCTCCTTGTGCCTTGTACATGTCGTATGTTGACGTTGCTTGCTCAGACTAAGACTGGAAAGCAGATTGACTCTACAGTTTTGCGATCACTACAGCTATTACGGTCCGCTGAAACAATCCTCGAATAAAACGATAGTTAACAAAGCCAGCGCAGCAAGCCCGCATTTTCGTGCGGGCCAACGACGAACGATGAGAAAAGGACTGAAAATGAAAAGAATAGTTAGGAAATGCTGACTTTTTTTTCAGCTTACCTGTTTCGCAACGGAGAATGCGTTCAAGATAAGCGATCCAATTTCACCTGCTTATCACCCGCCGCGGTTCCTCAGTGGCTATGATGTTAGGCTGCTGAGCACGAGGTCGCGGGATCAAATCCCTGCCGCGGCGGCCGCATTTCAATGAGGGCGAAATGCGAAAACACCCGTGCACTTAGATTTAGGTGCACGTTAAAGAACCCCAGGTGGTCGAAATTTCCGGAGTCCTCCACTACGGCGTGCCTCATAATCAGAAAGTGGTTTTGCCACGTAAAAACCCCATAATTTTTTTCCCCTGTTTATCAAACCATATCAGCTGTTCGTGTTATCGCCTGGCTCGGTGAGGGCAGTGGATTACGAAGAGGCAGGAATGACTCTAGCAGAAGTGAGGCAAAGCATCTGACAACTCCCCCCCCCCCCCCCCCACTCCTTATTCTCCTTATTTTATTTATCCCTCAACCCCTCTCTTCAAAAACTGGACAAGAAGTTCGTACTTGCCAACTTCTTTTATTGTTGTTCTTTGTGGTTCAGCTGTATGGTGCGCTGGAGTGGAGTCTTTTCTATATTACTACTCTCTATATTACTACTACTCTATTCTATACACTGTAAAATAAGGTGCACCCTAAAAAATGAAAAAGGGTGTAAATGTGTCTATAACTCACACCCATGGGGTGTTATCTATATAACGGACACCCTAAGGGTGTGAGTTATAGACACATTTACATCCCTTTTTTCACTGTTTAGGGTGTAAATTATTTTACAGTGTATACGGACACGCCAGGCGAATTTTCGCTGCTGTCGTCGCCATGGGGCTCTGAACATATTTAGATATGTATATGCTATTTGCGTTTACATGCCGTATATGCAGGCTATACTGCTGCACTGTTCAACCCCTAAACTTGCTCACACCAGGTCTTATGTTCTTCGCTAAATTATTCTTCAAAACTTGTGTTCAAATTATTATTCCGAAGAAATTATTCTTCAGAATTACTAAACCGTGAACGCGATTGCAGAGCAGGTGGGAAACCGCAATGCAGTGAAGGTATATATGGTGCAAGCAAACGTGCAGCACTAGACAGGACCCTTGAGAAGTGGCGATTGCCGCTATTTTATTTAGCCTCAAGTGAGCCCTGTGTGTTCTACGTGACAAAATATGCGCCAAGTGGCCATGGTGATGCAGCTGGGTTTTTCGAGCCCTTCACGGCGATTCCCTGCATGCCAATCCTATACAATGGGACCCCTGGAGTGCGCGCGTACTTTCGAGTACAACTACAATCGTTTTTATTTTGAGAACTTCATCAAACGAACATGACATTATAGTTCAACGAATTAAGCGGGTCACCATTGCAGCCTCATGTCAGAAAGCATGCCACTACAGAAACTGCTGCTTCTGTATTTCTTGGCCGTTGCCGTTCATCACGAAAGTCATGGCGCGCCGACTGGCCAGCGATATTAAGTCGCGACAATGAAAAAATTTTACGCCTAGTTAAGGACTTCCACTTTTGCCGCAGGTGCAAACGACACGGCATCGTTGTCACCGCTCTCTGTGACCCGCCACGGCTGCTTAGCGGCGACGGTGTTGCGCTGCCAAGCACGATTTCGCGGGAGCAAATCCCGGCATCCGCATTCCCATGTGGGCGAAATGCAAAGGCGCCCATCTCCCATGCATTGGGGGCGTGTTAATGATCCCCTGGTGGTCAAAATTATTCCGCAGTGCCCCCCTCCCCACACGCGTGCCTCATAATCAAATCGTCGTCTTCGCACGTGAAACCCTAGAATTCAATTCTACCACTCGTAATTAGCACGCACGTGTGGATCTCTATTTCGTGGTGTTTTTTTTTTTCTATTCAGATGAACCAGGGTGTTTTATAAGGGTGCTTTAGCATTTTCATTGCCGTAATAGCTTTTCGCGTACTAAATTAACCGATTTTCGTCTGTCGCTGCGTGAGAAGCGCGGGTCCTGGAACGGGCGCACACTAGCGACACGGCGATGCCGCCTCTTGCTGGGCCGGGACTGGCAGTCGAAGAAGGGCGGTACGCTCGCAATGCGGCAACATTTACCTGCAGGAGATCGAACGGTTCTGAATGCTATCTCTGCCGGCGAGGCTGTACCCGCCGCACTACCAATTGACGCGCACCGACGACCGAGGACAGCCATGCTCGACGGGTCCGTACGTCGGCCCCGCACACCGTCGCAGCGAAAACCCGATACGTGCTTCCGCGCCTAATAATGCGTGCTAGAATAAAGATGGTGTCTGAACTGTGCCTTTTGACGTCATAACCACTGTCAAATCCTCTATCCTCTCGTTACACTTAATGGTATATGGGAAGGCCTGGGTAATTTTACTTTATTTCCTTTCAATTGTTTATTTCATATTGCCCCTCTTTAACGAATGCGAATCCTCCCGAAGACGACCGAGAGCAGGGAGTGTTGTGCCCACTTGTGCACTGCCCAATGGACCGTATATCCAAAGGCGCTATAAGTGTCATCCTTTTTTTATTTTATACGTGTGACTTTAATAAGGAGTAGCTGTCAAGTTGTGGCAAAACTGTGCATTTTGTGACCATTGACGGTAGTTCTTAAAGCGCCGTCCACTAGGCACTCGGATCGAAGCGGACAATGCCTAGCGGCTCCGCTGACTCTGAGCCGCGAGCGGTGGTGATGGACTATGTTGTGTCGATCCTTTTCAAAACTCGCCGTAAGCTTTTGCGCCAGAGCGCGACAAGTTCTTGCAGGGAGCATTCTTTTAGTGTAATTGTATACCTATAAAATGCGTCAAGCTCGCGAGTGTTAGCGGCGCCGGTAACAATTTCGCTATGCTATAGCCCACCCAATGGGACACTAGACACTCACCATGTTGTTTGCTCTATACTGTATATAGCTACTTAACGATTCGCATTCCGATAAGAGGAGCAGCGCGAGGTCTGCTATAGCGTGGCCGTTGTGACAATGGTAAATGACAAATTTGTGCTGGTGAAGCGTTGCTGCGATCACCTGTAAAGATCAAAGCTGCAACGTGAACGTGCACGTACAGTCAACCGCAAATTTTTGCGGGACACGAGACTTGAGAGAAAGCTGAATATCTGCGCAGCCTCACAAAGCAGCCTATCCGCGTTTACAGCCTCTGCCATTATTTGTGAACCGCACTGTGATGTTCGGTTTTACTGACTGCTGTTACAGGCTGCTCGGAAATTGAACGTCTTCTGAGATATCGCGTGGTCCGTAAACTTTGCTGGTTGACTGAACACCTTCTGGCCGCTGCCACGGGCTCCGTTCGGGGCCAAGCTAAATCGCGGTGATGTTCATTTCATACAAACGACTACACGCGAATAAGCTTCGGTGACAAAAGCTGCGAATGAAGTAATTTGAACAAAGCACTGTTCTGATAGCATTTTTTTTATTTCTGTCTTTTTCACCACAGCGGCGAAATAAACATTCAAATTGTGGTCGTTCAATTAAAGAGCGTACTTCCACGACCGTCAATAATCGGACAGCGGAATACTGCGTAACACACCGTCATCACAACCTTGCTATGTCAGGTAGTGTCCGATTATACCAGAGAATACGCATGCTCATTTAGGCACTTCTTTTTTTTTTCGCCAGAGACCAGTGGAGTAGCACGAAAAATAAGCGTACCCGGCTACTCCCAAGCCAGTGAGCCGGGTGGAAGGCTTGCTTCGACACCATGTTGACGCTACTTCTGTCGGTTCTCCTTTCCCCCTGCCCCGCTCCGCAGCGCTTGCCGCGCCAGAAGGGCGGAGCTTCGATGTATTGCTTTATTAGCTTTCGCCAATCAGCGAGACGCACTATCGAGAAAATAATTTGAGGAATCGATATTACTGACAGCTTTTTGAAACGCCCCAAATCTTCCAATCTCATAAACACTGCAGCTTCCCCTTAAGCAAAATTTTACTGCACTCTATGCTGCCCATAGAACTACGAGCATTATTTTCAGAAATGGTCTAAAACATTGCCATCGCTGTCTATCTTTTGGCGAAAATGGCGACTTTTTTCACTCCTTTTGCCCTTCGTCATTGGCTAGCAGGATATGATGTCTACGTTTGCCACCAGTGTTGGCCACTCGTTGCGATAGGTGATAGCAAAGTAATAGCATCGGCGAAAAAGAATCCTTTGATCGTAAGGCCCCTGGTTCTGCTGCCGGGTTGGCTGAGCGGGACGCTGCAACCAATTGCCATCACTGTTTCTCAGTTAAATGGACGCTCGCGTCTTGAGACCTTATAAAAACGCGCATATCAAACAAGACACCGGCCTTGTCGCGTTATAGCTTCTCACAACCTTGCGTGGTCAACCTCCCACCAGCAGCAGAACATGTGACGGCCAACAATACGGCGAGAAGGTCGCGCACGGCGGCGCCAACGGCGGCGGCGCGAGCTTCTCGAGTGTCCGTACGGTAAAATCGCGATAGCATGTTCGCAGACTGCTGGAACCATGTGGGCTGTCCACGGGCCCCGTACTATACTCTACCGCAAGAAGCGCCGCACGTCATAACCGCTTTCTGTTCCCTTTTTTGGTGTGTCTTTTTCGTGGTTGATTACACGAAAAATACGCAAAGTATGTAGAAGATACCGGTCCATCGTAAACTAGACAAGGGCTGTATCTAAACTGCCATGAAACGTTAACACGAACGAAACCATTATCGCACAGACCAGCTTTGTTCCAGGATAACATGCAAGGACTTCAGATAATAGCCTCATTCAAATGGTAGAGTTATGAACGTTGCACCCAGAGGAGAACGAGGACCACCGAAATAACTGCCACAAAACTTATTTCAACGTATTCAGCTTTACTCTTACAGGCCGTGAGTCCTTGATTGTTATTGTCGCGTCGTGTACACGTGGTAACTGCTTCAGAGCACTCGGTTCCCTGAACAATGTGCAATCATAACAGATTTCGCATGGCACGCTTGTTACTAACCTGGCTGTTACCGAGCCTAGGCTGTGCGGAGCAGCCTTCCACACTCGCGAAGCGGAACCGCATGCGCGCATACTGTAGCGTGCGAAGTACATTTGTGGTAACAAAAGACCTTTTATCAAAATTGCACTTTTGCATGATAAGCATCTAACTGCTAACTAGCATGCGCATCGGCACCCCGACGATGACCAGGCCAAAAAAAAAAAAGGTAATTACGGGAATGGGACGAGGTCGCTTTGTCCGTCTCGCCTATAGAAGCGTGACTCCTGAGGAAACATACATACAATAACAAATTTTCGGGAACGCCGCGCTTGGACCAGAACAGAAGAGAGAAATCGGGGTCAGCGAAACGAGTTCCCGCTGTTATCATTTATCGCTTGACGGCAAATTTAGGCAAGCCTCTTCCTGCAACGTGACCAAGTACCTATGGGAGTAGACCTCCATGTACCAATGTGATGTCGACAGAGCTATCAAATAGTTATTTACTATTCGTAAAGCGGGACACACAATTAATTTAAACTGATAATACACTCTCTGAAAACCATATGCTCATTAATTTGGCGGTAAGCCAATCATTATTAGGGGAAAAAGTTAAAGGTTATCCTCCGTTTTTTTTGTCTTATTTTTTATAATTCACGCATATATACCCAAGCCCTGGTAAATTAGTGTCACGTCACGGATTTCCATTGATTTTTGCGCATTTCAACCACTGCGGTGCTGCAAGAGTTCTCGAAAGTTGCTAAATTATCTGTTTAGCTTCTTTAGAATACTGCCTGGAACACCTCGTTATAACGAAGTTGAACAGGGAATCAGAAACGCTTCGTTATATCCACGGTTCCATGTGCTGCAAAATGAATCTCTGATTGGGATTCCGATGTGAATTACACGTACTTCCTTATTTCCATTATTTTGCTATATTATCGCATTTCGTTATAACGAGGTTTGAGTGTAGTCCATCTTTCCCGCTAAAAAAAATTGACGACACCCAAGTTCGTGCTGTCAGAATACACGACGTCAGGGTGAGCTGGTGCCGGAACTTCAACACTCTTAAGCAAAATTACCCCCTTTGGGTAGTATCTTGCCGCACAACAATATTCGTCATCTGTCTTGCTTGCGTTTCCTTTCTTTAACGCTGCGAGCCCGGCACTTCCAAGTCAAGAACAGCATACGCGTTATCAGCATGACAGAGCAGTCTCGACAGGAAAGCAGCGAGCGCAGCGTTTTCAAGAAAGCAGGCGCAAGCATGCCAGATGATTATTGTTGTGTGGTAAGATACGACCCAAAGGGTGTACATTTGTTTAAGAGCCTAGGTGGCTTCGCTTATGCGTCTTTCCTTTTGGCTCGTCGAGCCACCTCTCACGGGGTAAGAGTGACTTTAATACTGCAGAAGGGTAATCCGCTTTAATAGAGCTATCTTATATTTTTCGGAGAGAGAGTGAGAGAGAGAAGGGGGGGGGAGACATTTATTGTTATATAAAAAACTGAGAGATCGGCCTTAATCAAGGTCCTGTACTGCTATATTGCCTCGTTAAAAGGGGCCCCTTACCAGGTCTGATCATTTCGAGCTGACAAGCGCAGTGCATACAACGCGCGCTAACGAACGTGTCTGGTATTACATCCCTACGCACCACGGAAAGAGCGTAAATTGCAAAGCGAACGCCGTTTGCTCTTCTCATCGTGGGCGCCGCGCTAGCAGCCTGCGTGTCGATCGACATATATCGCACAAGTGCGCTTACGTACATGTCAGTGTTGTGACGTCGCTCATGATGACACGGGACTTCGAGAATAATTCGAGGCAATATCAGTTTTCTGGTTAATATGTTGCTTTGATAGACAAAATAATGTTTAGAGAAATAATAAAACAAATAAACTGAATGCCTGCGTGGTATTGTTTTACTTCGTACCGCAGCAAGCGAGATGTACTTCCGTTTCGTCTGCTTGTTCTCACGTCGTACAGCTCGCGAGCGAGTCTGTCACCAGAAGTGCGCCACTCAGCAAAAACGCGAGAGAAAGATAGAAAAAAAGAAAAGGAAATCAAGGCCCATGACGTATGCGTCACGTGATCCTCAGGCTCCGATATTGGAGAACGCAGGGAAGGAATTTCACTTGCGGATGCTAGACGGGGCAAGTGGGGAAAATGTCTATGCTGGCGATGATGCCTGTCTCCTGAAATCATGGGTTCGCGCCACTTCAAATATTTCTATCTCTGCTTTGATTAATGAATTCGAAAAAATTGCTGCGGTAAAGCACTCCTTAGAAGACACGTAACAACTTCCAGCGTATAACCGAAATTTGCTGTGTGTCGTGGTGAGAGGCTTGTGGACTAGATATCGAAATGTGAAGGTTTTGTTTCGGACCTGTATATATATATATATATATATATATATATATATATATATATATATATATATATATATATATATATATATATATATATATATATATATATATATATATATGTATGTATGTATGTATGTATGTATGTATGTATGTATGTATGTATGTATGTATGTATGTATGTATGTATGTATGTATGTATGTATGTATGTATGTATGTATGTATTGCGAAGGATATAAACTCGGAAGCACACATACGGTTTCGAAGCTGTTTAACAAAGGATGTCACGAAACTACACACGGTATATATCGGCGAAAACATTACTGGACAAGAACAGCTTTAATTTTCTACCCTTTGCAATGCAAAAGTGCAAGAGGATCAAGTAACTTTTGCAAACCCAAGTACTTGATTTCTGCTTTCTGCATCTTCGTTTCTCCTTTGTTATTCCTATTTTTCATATCTCGCGAGGAGGTTGAATTAGCCGCAAGATTACAGACTGAAACACTGTAGCACACTTTAGTCTGTGAATCCACATTTTGAGAACAAAGCGCCAAATAATCAGATGAAGTCAAAGAACGATACCTTTGTGTGCACCTTTCTTAGTCCTTGTCTGGTTATTTGCTGTTTTGGCACATACGAACGTTTCCTCCGCTGCTGCGAGGGAAGCCTCGCAGTAACGTGGTCGATTGTGCGTGGCATGGTAGCGAACGGGAGGAGCATCCGGATGTGGTACCCGCCGTGGCTGCTTTGTGGCTTTGGTGGTGGGCTCCTAAGCACGAGGTCGTGGGATGGAATCCCAGCCACAGCGGCCACATTTTGATGAGGGCGAAATGCGAAAACGCCCGTGTGCTTAGATTTGGGTGCACGTTAAAGAGCCCTCAAATGGTCCAAATTTCCGGAGCACCTCACTACGCCATGCCTCATATCGTGGTTTTGGCAAGTAAAACCCGATAATTTATATCTAAATTTTTAATCCGCATACGTCGACCCGATGTCGCGCCCAAGCTTTATCTTGTAGCCTCGCACGCGGACCCTTAAGGCTATCGGCCCGCAGTGGTACCATGGAGTCACCGTCTTACTTTTTTGACAGCCTGGAGTCGCAGCTGTGCTGCGACCACCGTTTTTTTCCTCGTGTGCCTAATGGCCACTCACCGAAGTTAACGACAACCTCGTAAGAAGATGAAGCTCTTTTTCCCCTCCTTCTCGGCGGAGGAAGGTAGAGGCCCCCTTCTTCACGTGGTCTACTCTCTGCGTCGCTGCAATTTGCCCTGTTCAAAGGAGTGCGTTTATGTGAACGTTGGTGATTGGGTCTGCCTGTGACAGTGTGTGTGCTCGACTGCTGAAGAATAAGTATGCAGAAACTCCACTGGAGCTTGTCTAACTCTGCGTAAGCATACGCCCAGATTTCAGTTTACCTATACTCCTACTATTGGCTTCCTCGTGCTTTCTTTTTTGTAGAGCCCTATGTATAGATATGAGTATGCATAAACCGGATCGTATGGGCATTCTCTCTGATTAACTTTATTTTTCTTGCGGGGGAGGGGGGGTGTGGGGGGACGGGTTTCAATTGTGCCTTATCGATTATAAAGCTAGCAATCATCTACATTTACACTATCATAACCAATAAATCTACTAACTTCACAAATTATTCATTTTTGGGCCGATTCAAGGCATTACATTTTTTCGCTTGACGGACAGATTTTGCTGGGGTACTCACCAAAGACTGCTTACGCATTAATGCAGGGGTGACTCCGAGCTAATGTCCCCATTGCGGGAGCCATTGCCGTGCGGGAAAGTCAAAGGAATCTCCACCTAATTCCGGAAGATAACTGTTTTCTGCTAATTTGTAAAATTAGCATGGTGCACCTTGTACAAAACTGCGCAAACTTCAGCGCATTAAGTGCCTTTCGATAGCGGTATTTTCATTTTTTTTATAGCGAACAAGCGGTACGTTCTGGGTTCCTTGAGCAGTAACCACCGATATTTAAAGTTCAAGTTTCTATCGATACCACCGCTTTAAACCCACCCCTTCCATGCGACCTGGCATACACTAACGGAAGGACCAAACCACCCCGCACTTCTTTGCGAACGATTGGCACCATATTTAGCCGCTAGTTCTTTCTTTGTTTCTTTTTGGCCTTCCTGTTTAGTCATGTCATTTCAGAGCCTTTTCCTGAAAAGCGTTTTCTTTTTTTGGTTCATTCAGTGTTTTTTTTTTACTCCTTGAGAACGCTGAAATAATGTAGAATGAAAGAAAAAAAACTACAAGAACCGGCAAAATAGTGATTGACCAAGAGGACTTAGGTAATCGAGCCTCCTAAGAGGCACGGAAATCTCATTAGGACGGGAGCTTGAGATTAGAAGTAATTAAGTACTATGCGATCACTGCAAGCAAACACAAAGACTCGAAGAGGAAAAGCGAGCAAACTTTAGCAGCGTACGTACTTGCATTCCTGTACGCTTAATTTCGTTAGTGGGAATTCATTTTGTCGTTTTCTTTCTTCTTACTATAGCGCACGCTTGCATGGAGTTGCTAAGAGAAAATGACCACCCATATTGGTTCTATTATTCTTAAGCCTTTTAAAAGATAGAAATACAAATACAACTACGCACTAGAATACCTTAAGAATAGAAAGGCGATGTCTCATCGTGAAAGTGAGCAAGACTCAACTTGGCGAAAAGATGCTGATTACGAAAAATGTGGGATGCATGCGTATGATGATAATGATGATTTTTAATGTTAGATCGTTGTAATGTTACCTAGGCCTGTAACAATCCCGTCACCATGTCTTTCTTGGTTTTGTTCGACCGGTGCCCGCCGCTTAATATTGCACTTTAATATTTTAGACTTTTACAAAGCCATTGTCTTAAACATTCATTTTCACCATTGCTGTGAAGTAGATATCTTTTCTTCCAGAACCATACGTGGGACTTCAGTATTTTTATTTTTTTTTCTGCAGAGGGACTACCACAGTTTCTGCATCGGTCTCGAATTCGGATGTCGCACCGGTAAGCGCATCGGCTATCTGCACCTGTGGTCGCTGCTGTAGTCGATGAAGGTTCTGCAAAGGCTTGATAACTTTAGTGTTTGCTGTCTCAAATACAAGACATATTGGTCTATCTGACGTCTTGAGAATACCGCTTAGTTCAGCGGGAGTGACCACTCTAGAGGTAATACTTCTGAATCTGAGGCAATGTGGAAGTACCCGTTAGACAATCTCAACTTCTTCTCAGTGCGATGAACTTTGTGGAAATGTAAATATTTTTCCGTCACGGGATGTCTTTTATATAGTTGTTGTCATCCCTTCTTATGCCAAGAACTCTGTGAGTTAACTGCGATTCATGCCGCATTCAGGGAGCATAGGGCTCAATATTCAATCTTTTTAATTTTTGAAATATTATGACACTCGTCTTTGAATGTGTAACAGAAATAACACGTGGGTGTAAATCATTTACAATTTTTTTCAGCTGTTAACTTTTAACCTCTATTGGCGCATCCGTGCTGGAGTTTGGTGCGTATATTTTAACAGAGAAATAGCACATTATTTAGCTTTCCAACTTGGTATTTTACAGGGATACATTGTCGGCGAACCTGTAGAGAGGAAGTTTTCCCGTTATGACATTATAAGACTTGGTATTCCATTTCATCAATACCCCTAGGAAACGTCTTTGGAACAACTCGAACGATCAATAAAAGCGTCGTTACAGACTTGGCGCTTGCATCTATCTGCCACTTTGGCTCCGGCGTAGCCAAGAAGCGCTACTTCATTAATTACGGCATACGTGAGCTGGTCGATACTTTCATAAGACTCTCGGATGTAAGTGCGATCATTCAGAGAAATTATGACAGATAGGCTTTGCATGTTCTTTCAATGTGGTGCAGCTGACCGCATGGACTTCGAGCACCCTTAACATGCGACAGATGCCCTGTTCGAATTTATTTTTGAAATGAATATGGACGCTCGTCTCTAGCAAATGTGTGCAAGTACAATACAGGTCTCTACGACCTTGAATTGAACCCGCGACTTACTACTCAGCAGCAAAACGTCACATCTACTGAGCCACTTCGGTGGCTGAAACATAAGAAGTCGTCGAACAGATGCTAACCAACTTGCGAGCATCATGAAGAGATAAACGGGATGGGAAATGCAGGGAGGTTAACCAGATGTGATTCTGGTTTGCTACCCTGCACTGGGGGAGGGGAAATGAAAGACGGAAAGAACAGCAGAGAGAAAAAGCAAAGAAACGAAAAAAGGATGCAGGGAAGGTAATGAATGACTATGAGAATTACATTCCCTCCAATAGGCCACTCGAACGTAAAAATTTCAAGAGTGCCTTCCCTGCCTTGTGGTGTGATATAGGTCGGCGTTCCAGGGCTCTGCTCCGAAAACGCCCGGTCGTCAAAACGCGCCAGCGCGGTCGTGAGTGACTGCCTGTGTCCGCTGTATCGGGGACAATGACAAAGAACGTGTTCTATAGTTTCATCGTCGCCGCAGTGGTCACACGCAGCACTATCCTCCTATACATTGCGGAACGAAAACGGCTTCATAAATGCGACGCCAAGCCATAATCGCTAAAATTTCACAGCACCGTTGGGAGCTCTGTTTGGCAGAGGCAAGGAATACTCGTTTTGACAGCTTAAGAATGGAGAGTCGACTAGCTTTATTCAAAAGTAAAAGCAGATTTGCCCAGTGGCTGTGGTGGCGCCCCAGTGGGCAGCCGCTTCGATTCCAAGAAAAAGCAGGGGGCAACGACCTTGCCAGCGAGGTAAACTGGATTTCTGAGAAGCCGGGACAACGAAATGATGGACGGGTGCTGGATGGATGGATGGATGTTATTTATGAGCGTCCCCTCTGGAACGGGTCGGCGGGTTGCGCCACTAAACTCTGTTATTATATTGCCTAGCTAATGTCCTACCTAGATTTAAAAAAATAAAAATAAAAAAACACGATGAATTCCCATAACCAAATTTTCTGACCCCCTGTTGTAGACTTTGTTTTTGTACGTACGTCTCGCTTTTCTGTCATTTCCCTACTTTTCCCCACCAATCTTCCAATCCTTCTTACTAATCTCTATCGAGGACATGTTTACTTTCCCCCTCCTTTCGCTGAACCCAAGGGCTCCAAGGAGGCCAGTGCTGCCTAAATCGACCGCTGGGCAGATTTCTCCACATTCTCATAAAATAGGCTTCATCGTTTCCCTATAGCTTTACCGCAGCAAGCAAATGCTTCTTCTTTCTTCTTATCTCTCGCTTTATATCTCGCTACAGCTCTACACACTGCCCACTGTGGTGAGTTATTGGATACGGCGTTATGCTGCTAAACTCGAGGTCACGGGCTCCCTCCCGGGCGCGGCGGTCGCATTTCGATAAGCGAGAAATGCGAAAACGCTCGTGTACTTGGATTTGGGTGCCTGTCGAAGCTCCCCAGGTGGTCAAAATTAGCCCGGAGTGTCCACCACGGAGTGTCCCATAATCAAATCAGCGTTTTGGTACGTTAAACTCTAGCATTGTATTTTTATACAGCGATAAATTGAAGAGAAAGCACTGCGCACTGTGAAAACTAACGATATAGTAATATTAAAAATAATAAAAATAAAGAATATGCAGATTCCTAAGGAACAACTACAACGATACTTCACTTTGGCGTACAGTATATACCACTGAACCAATCTTGGCAAAACCGCGGAGATGGTAATTGTATAGTATTTCTGCAGCCTTTAAAACAGCACCTAAGCAGACGATGTGTGCATCTGGTGACGTAACTATGACGTCATTCCCAGCAGGCCGCGTCCGAGATTTTTCAGTGCGCCGCGGCATCCGCGGGAGCTCCGGCTGGCCTCCGAGATTGCGGAGGTCCTGCCGAGGAGCCTTGCGTTAGGTCATGCGTCACTACCAACGAGCGGTAATGGCAACGTTTTTTTATTCTTTTTCAGTTTCAGTATAAAAAAAAAGGTATGCTTTTGCGAGCGTTTCGCGATCCTCCCGCTCGTATTTCAGACGTCATATGTTGCACTGAGGGCTGCTTTATATATACATCATCTAAAACTAGGCTTCATTACGGGATACAACATTTTGTTGCGGTTGGTCTTTGAACATGCAGATGGACGGTGAGGGAGGCATTTAACTATATCCCAGTAAAGCTAACGGCCTCCTCCTCTTTGCTTATCTCTTTGTGTTGATAGTCCAACACCTACTTGTGCCGTGTTAGTACTGTTCGCATGTTCGCCCCCCATTTCTCTCGTCTTAAGACAACAAAATTAAGCTAACCACGCCTTTCATTTTTAAGGAGAAGAAGAAGAAGAAAAAAACGCCTCTCTTCTAAGGCGTCTGCTCCTGATTGGCTTCATTCGACACGGTAGAAGCGTTTGCTAATAGCACGTGGCCCGCGGGAGGCAACGAAACAAAGCAGGCGGCGATGCCACCGGTACTGCAAGCGCGCTCGACACGTGACCGCTTTTGTTTCTCGTGCGCCCGTACTCCGCGAGCGATCGCGTGGATCGTTACTTTACAGCGCGCTGTCTTTGTCGCGGACAAAGCCTCCACTCCTGCGGAGGCCTAGACAAATTATATTCCGTGGAACGCCTGGGAAAGACGCTTCGGAACAGCTGCACCCGCTTAAGCATTCTTATATTTTTTTGGCGGGGGGGGGGATAGAGAAAAAGAGGGGAACTAAAAAAGGGAAAAGAAGAAAAGGAAACCACGCACGGGGCACTTCGGCACGGGTCAAAACAAGAAATACCTACTTCCTTTTTGGCCTGCGGCTACAGAGTTTTACACTAATGATGAGCGATCGGGCGTCCTTTGTAGGCGTCAGAATTTTCGTCCGCAGTCGACGCATGGTTCAGAGAGCGCTAATTAGAAGGCTTTGTTCCCTAACACTAGCCTATTGTTCATATAGTAGGGAGATGCCAGACTGAATCAGAAGCAACGTCATTGAAGCAAAACTCAAGCAACACGGGAGATCATGAACCGTAACACAAAGTGGCCTTCTAAGGAATCAAGGGTGACTAATTATTTTCGTGGCCGCAACAGAAGAATAAATGCACTCGAGGGAGAGCCTCTTTCTCGTGATTTTTCAGATATATAGTTTTGCGGATGACACTAACGCCAATAAGTAAGCAATATGACAACCGTTTTGGAAGTCTGGGCCGCTGACAAGAGTGGTAAGACTGTTACTTTGTAGAAAAGCAGATACGTCTGGAGGTCAGGAGATCTGTAGACAAAAAAAAAAAGAAAATGAGAGAGACAAAGCGAATGAAGGAGGTAACGAGAGAGGGGGGTAAACTGAATGTTTCTTTTCTTCATTATAACAACATCTTCATCGTGTCTTATTTTTAAGGAGCTGTTCTCCTATAGCGTTTAGCAAACGGCGCTTGTCAGACGCCACTGGCCACGCTTTCGCGACGGAGCAAGGGTATACTTGCGCAAGGCCAGGGGTGTCCAAAAGGCGTGGCGCGCCGGTGGTGCCCCCTGATTTCAGTTGCACAAACCGGCTGCTGCAAATTGTTGTGTACTAAATACACTATACACACATGCCTCCACAAGCCGCCAATGCAGTACGTATGGGCTTCTACGGGAACTTCGCTACCATGCGTACACTGATGCGTACATATTTATACAGCTTGCGCTAACTGTGACACTGCCGCGGTGGCACCGGACGGGATGGATGGTTGGATGTATGCTATGAGCGTCCCCTTTGGAACTGGGCGGTGGGTTACGCCACCAAGCTCTTGTTATTATATTGCCTAATGTCCTTCCTGTCCTCCTGGAAAAAAAGAAGGAGAAAGAAACCGCGAAATATTCCCATCGCTAAACTTTTGAACCCCTATTGGGAACTTTTTGTACGCCTCCGTCGTTTGTCGTTTCCCTACCTCCACCAATTTTCCAATCGCCTCTTACTAATCTCAATTGCGGACATGTTCATTTTCCCCCTGTTATCGCTGAACTGAAGCGCTTCAAGGGGGCCAGAGGTGCATAAATCGACCGAGATAACCGGAGGCGAGCGCTATCTGGTGGTGGTGCAAGAAACCCAGCGGCGCGCCCGAGGAAGACCACAGCAGCAGCAGCGGCCGGAAAGTCGGGAGAAGAGGCAAAGGAAGCTTCGTTTTATAGGGCCCCTCATCAGGCCACATAAAAATTTCGGTTATATGCTGGAAGATGTTACGCGCCCTCTATGGAGCGTTTCACTGCAAGAATTTTTCGAATTTGTTCATCAATTGCCGAGACAGTAATATTTAAGTGCTTCGCAAACCCGTGATTACAGGTAGCGAGCGCCTACTCGCCCCGTCTAACCTCAGCAAGCGAAATTCCTTCCCAGCGTTCTCCCATAGTGGAGCTCGAGGAGCGCGTGACGCATACGTCACAGGCCCGACCATTTCCTTTTTTTAATTTTTTTCCTCCCTTTTCTGCTTCACGGCGCAATTCTGCTGTGACGATGGCGCGCGCGAGCTGTTGAGTTTAGTCTCGTCTCGCCCTGCGCACGATTATGCGCGCTGTGCGCAAGAGCACCTAACAAGCGGTCGCTATACGAACACTGAGTCAGACAGACACAAGCAGATCACAGAGCATGAACGCGTGCTGGAACACGGCGGCAAATGACATAGTTTCGTTCTTGGCGCGCACGACTGCGCGACGTGGGAACAAGCAGACGAAACGAAAATACATCTCTCTTGCTACAGTACGAAGTAAAACACACAAAAAAAATGTGGGCAGTTTGCCTTAGTGGTGCAAGGCTAGGTCACAGCGGAGCTAGGTCCGGCTCTTGCTAAGTGTTTCTAGATTTTGATAAGTTTTGCGAGGTTATGCATGGCTTGGCTAGGTTCGCACCGAGTGTTGCTAGGTTTGGCAAGTTTTGCGATGTTGTGCGTGGCTTGGCTACTCGGGACCCTCGGCTCGGCGACGGGGCTTGTCGCTGGCGACCTCGGCGATATATATGGGCAGGATCGGCTCTCCTTCGTCGATCGTACATAGTCCCGCTGAGCCGCACGCCGAGCTTCCTTGTATAGGCGGCTTCTTTCTCGGGAGTCTTGCCTCTCTTCGGTCCGTGCACGCGTGTTCAGAGGCGACACGTCCGTCGGCGCGCCGTCTGTCAGATCTTTATAGCTTATCAGTGACGTCACGGCTAAGAGAGAAGGAGATTCTTGATGGGAAGGAAAGGTTGGGGTAAAGTGCAGCGCAGTAACTGTCTCTCAGCAGAGGACACCTCAACCGCGCTGCACAGGGGGTAGGGAATGAAAGTAGGGGGAGAGAAAGAGCACCAGAAAGAGCAGCACGCCGCGGAAATGTGATGGAGCTAAAGGCGGTCGGCGAGGCCGACAGCCTCGGCGAATGTCAGGAGCGCACGTAGAAGTGTCCTGTGTCGTGAAGGGTTGCCCGAGGGGTGCAGGAGTTCACTCACGGTGTCGCACGGCAGGCCGTGCCCACTCACGGCTAAGCGAACACTTGCTTCTCCTCGGCTTGGGAGAGGGAAGAGCAAGCGTGCCGTGTCCAGACTGGGCCCTACGCACGTGTGTGTGATGCGAGGAGGCTGCGTGGCCCGGCGACGCGCATGCTGGGCCGAGGATTCGGTCGGCACGAAACGGACTTGCGAAAAGCTTAGCAGCTCCGCTGTAAAAATTCAGTGCTCTTCCTCTCTGTGAGGAAGGATGACCACCGAAGCTGTGAATGTGCACCCCTTACTGGCGAACTGCGCCTCCGCCGCTGGTCGGCCCGGTATTGCACAATCTTCGCGGTCGGCCCACGTATGAAAAATAGTCTATTCCCATGGAGACTACATCCGGTTGAACCCAGCCATAAAAAGCTTCGCTGTAAAAATCATGAGCCATTCCATTCTGTGAAGGTTGATAGCCAGGGAAAGCGTTTATCATACGATATACAGAGGCGACAAAGAAATATTGATATAGGTACGGAATAACTTACCGTGATCTTTATGTACATTCGCGTGGACAACGAGACTTCCGCTCCGAGGGCCGGAGGAAACAAGACGTGCATGACATTTCGACGGGACTGCCACCGCGGGAGAACGGAAGGAACGGAAAGGAGAAATGCAGGCGTTTGGAACGTCGACAAAGAGAGGACGGTGCGAACGTAGATATGGCCGACGCGGGTCAAAGTGTAGTGTCTGTTTTTGTCAGCTTAATATCCGATACGAGTTGTATTTGGACCGAACATATTATACTTACTTTTGCAAGATGGCGGAGTACTTGAAGCCTGCTTCACCTCCGCCGCGGGTCGCCCCGGTTTCGCACGATCTTCGGGATCGGCCCACGGTTTTTGTTCTACGCACATCGATCCGCTGGAAACGAACCATATATAGCTTCGCTGTAAAACACGCAGAGACTAGGTTTGTCTGTTTTATTGTTTCTCTAAAATTTAATGCACTGATTGTATACTTTCCTTTTCAATGGTAACGGCAAGCTCCCATTCAGGAGCTCACGATGTCTGCCGTACGCGATCCTACCCATTTTTATTCTTCTGTGAATTTCCTTCTCATGGTCCGGGTTCCCTGTGATTAGCTGACCTAGGTAAACGTACTCCTCCACGGACGGCTAACTTGCGATCTTGAACACTTGTTCCCTTGCCAGGTTATTTATCATTAACTTTGTCTTCTGCATATTAATCTTCAGTCCTACTCTTACGCTCTCCCTGTTAAGGTCCTGACTCATTTGTTGTAACTCGTCTGCATTGTTGCTGAATAGAACAATGTCATCGGCAAACCGAAGGCTGTTGAGGTATTTGCCGTCGATCTTTACTCATTTTAATGGCTTGAATACTTCTAAGCACGCAGTGAATAGTATTGGAGGGATTGTGTCTTCTTGTCTGACCCCTTTCTTTATAGATATCTTTCTACTTTTCTTGTGTAGAATTAAGACAGCTGTGGAATTTCTGTAGATATTTCCTAGGGTATTTACGTACCGGTCTGTACTCCTTGATTACGCAATGCCTCTAAGACTGCTGGTATCTCTACGGAATCAAATGCTTTTTCGTAATATATGAAAGCCATATAGAGAGGTTTATTGTACTCTGCGGATTTCTCGATAACCTGGTTAATGACATGGATGTGATCCATTGTAGAGTAACCTTTGCTGAAGCCAGCCTGCTCCCTTGGTTGACTAACTTCCAGTGTTGTCCTTATTCGTTCTCGAAGCCACTTATCACTATGAGCGACGCCACATATACGTGTACGTAGGCCCACTTGCGCATATACGTCACATCTCCGGCTGGGAGCGCGGCACCCGCGAGGAGAAGGGTAAACGGCCTTTGGTTAAAACATTAAGCTCCTTCCGTGGCGCACAGCAATGTAATGCTTAGCAGACACAATCGTTAGAGCGCACTGTGTTCACTGCGCGTGTCAGCTCAAAAAGCTCAACATGGTCGCATCTGGCGAGGGACCCTTTAATACACCAGCTGCAGGAGAAAGCGAGGGCAAGCGATGAGGAAAATTGCTGCCTATGCTTCGTGCCACAAAACTTGCATCAAGAACCCCTAGAGCCTCGGTAATACGGGAAACATGTTTCCCAGGCGACTGAATGGGGACTGCAATTTTTCAGAAGAACACAAATTTTGTTAAAATTTGATTATTATCATGAAGAGGCACGATAAAAGACGCACGTAGTACACTAATCGCTTAAGCATAATTTCTACTTTTTTGCGACTGTTTTTAGCGTTTATAAAATACGTTCATCAGAGCTGCGCAAATACGGAGACAAACAACGCAGGTTGTGTGAGATAAGATCTATATAGCAGTGGCATTGTACCGTTCGACAGACTTATTATCCTGCAATGCTTTTCGTTTACGTAGAAATAAGCTTTCTGTAAACGCACATTTGCCTGCATCAAGCAATGGAATTTCTGCAATAGTTGCGCCATTTTGATACCATCGCAAACTCTTGCACCAAACGCACAAAATTGATCGAAATTGCGCCACGCTGCGCCAGAACGGCTTCGGCATGCGTGCTCCGGCAGCGGGCGGCGAACGTCCCACACATTGTGAGAATCGATTTTAGCGAAGCTTACTACGTGCCGTTCGCTTTCACTGACGATCATTAGCGTAGTCCAATACGAGAGTGTTGATCTGATGTTAAACTGACGATCATTAGCGATGATGGCGGCGAATGTGTTTAGTCCAATATGAGAGTGGTGATCTGATGTTAAAGGTCACCTTGTGTGCACCACTTCTCTTTGTCTTCCTAGAACACAGAACACGTGTTTGCTTCAGCCGGTGTCGCACGTTATTGTTTGTAATCTCTGAGAGCGTTGGGCCTTATCATTGCCTCGCACGGTACGTCGCATCGTGACATAAGTGTTAAACTTTATGTGAATTATGGGGGCTGTACGTAATTCAATCAATTACCATAGCTGTATGTATACGTGTTATGCATACATTCTCGGTCTGCCCCATGTTTCGCTGCGTAGCGAAGACGCTCCTGTTCCGCGCGACGCTTCTTTCGGGCCTGGATCTCCTCTACGCTTAGTGCACACTTTGGAGCCACTTTGCTGGCGCATATTTACGTGCTCCTTCTGCATAAAGCACGCTGTTGAGACGCCAGCTTCAAGCGCTACGATTGTAGTCTTCACGCTATTACAGCCCATGACGTGGTGCACCATAGCCTAGCACCGGCATCTTTGTCGTGTAGGGAAGCAAGCACAGCACGCGTCATACGCACAAACCAAGATCAACTAACATGGTCGCGAAGGCGAGGCTGAAATGCTATTCCGTGCGATTGATGCGCGACTACATCTTGCGGGGCAAAATACTAGTTCATCCAGATACTAGTCAATGAAGATACTCGTCGATGAATGTGAAGTCACTGGCTGCTTGCTTCCATCCACGAATGGTTATAAGTATGAAGCTGTGCAGGCTCTCTGAAGTTTGCTCCTGGCATACTTTCTCACTATAGTGAGAAACTCTTGGCTTGAGGCGATGCATACTGAGATATGTCGAGATTGCATTACCGTAGTTAACTCAAAAGAAGCATCCGAAGCACGTGCATAGTCAAGGCTCCTGCGCCTACATGCAATGTGAAGCACGTAGGACTCCCCGCATACGTTTCCCGGTAAGGATTACTGTTGCGCACGCTGCCGCGGCTACGACAGCTTGACTGTTGCGTATACGAAGCAGGGAGTGACGTAACTACACTTCCATATGTAAAAGAAGAACCCGCCTATAGCAAATGATTTGTGTTGTAATCGTGCAACGGGAAGGCCACGTACAGTGAAGACTCTTGAAGAGCAGCGTGCATACGAGGCGCTGCAAATTTCTCTTCTCTCTGGTCCACCCTTCGCTGGTGCACGATGTAGCTGCGCAAGCCTACTCGCAGGCCATCGAAAGGTCTTCGGCTAACAATTAGGTAGAGTGCATGTGACTGTCGCCACATAAATAATTTCAACCTACGTCGCAATGGATAATCGTTCTAGTTGTCGTTTACAGCTTCGCTGTCCAGCATGGGTTGGAGCCCGTTTTTTTATGTGTAAATAAAGCGCTCTCTGCAGATATAAACCTGTGTGTGCGCTGAATGTTTTCGCTTCAGTGCAGGTTTCGACAGGCTAGTCGTGCCACTTGCGCGTACTTGGACTCGTATGTACCAACGTACTATCTATCTATGTATGTACTATCTTCGGGATCGGCCCACGGTTTTTGGCTTACGGAAATCGATGCGCTGGAAACTAGCCATGCTGTAATATCGCGGTATGTGGGGAGCATCATCGCGCAATGCGGTCAAACCGGATGTGCGCGCCAGTCAATGCTGAAGACTGGACAGTGCAGCAAGCATTGGCCGAAGCATGCAGTCATGCTTCGGTCACGCGCTCCGCTACTGGAGTTACATTTGACGGCGATGGTACATTCGATCCAGTCTAAAAGCTAGTATCAGCACACCCCTATCAATTAAGAAAGTGCCTTGCTTAAACGTTTACGCAATAACAAATTCGCATATGCAAGACATTCATAATGACCAACTGAATATTGTTAAGCCGCTATGTGCCCCATGCGTTTGCTTCGGGAGCTGCAGTGACCGCTGCGCAGCAACCGCCACTCCCCTGCAGCAGTATCATTAGGAACAGTCCTCACTTCTATCGTTCTGCTTGCTACGAGACTGATAAATGCCTTGCACGTTCGAAACAAACGCCTGTGCGGCAACTTAAACTAGTGATTTCTGGGATCGAATAACAAAGACCAATCGATTCGTACACATTGTTTGTATCATTTCATTTATTCAACAAGAGCTCAAACCTTGGCATCACACGATGTCAAGGAACATAGCATGGAATTGTTCGTAAAAATGAAGTAAGCACACACGATACCTTGAATGCGGTCATATCATCAACACAGAGACAATGAGAAGGGAAGGACTACAAAATATTGCCAAAAAAAGGGAACTGGCAAATGAAATGAAGAAATATACACTAAACCACGTGCAACAAAAATAGTAGCGCTGCAAAGTGACAGTGCAAATATATCACAAAAAATGACTAATACATTAGCGCAAATACGATGGCAAACAACTTCTATTTCAGTATACACACATAGAACATTATGGAATACAATGCCCCCAAAAAGCAATTACCTGCGGTGAGACACGTGGCTGCTTTTACATAGCTACTTTTACAGCTAGACATATGGCAGCAAATACTGATAGGCCTAGGAGAATTACCGCTAGCATTCGAAGAGGTCCTGTTGCAGTTGCGGAGCTCTGTAGTGCCCTGCGTTATGAGAACGAGCGCGGCCAGCTATAGTAGCCCTGAAAAAACTCATGCCAACCGAGTGCACGTGCTGGCATCTGGCGCGACGCTCCCACCACTCCCGGATGTCCAGCCCTGCCGGAGCCACTGGCCTGGTCTTCCCCTGCAGAGCTGCGCACAGCGGGCACAGCTCGTCCTCGAGTGCGGATACCGTGAAGTTTCGTTTCCAGGCGAAGTAACTCTCGTACTCGGCGGGATCTTCCAGCAGGTGTATCAGGCGCGACTGAAGCTTGCCGGGCGCCGCCAAGGTCGCAGCGTTGACCACAGATTTGGGTGGGAAATTGAGCACGGTGTGGCGCTCCGCAAGCACGATTGGGATGAGGTCGTGCTTGAACGCCTCGTAGACGAGGTGGTACACGCTCTGAAAGCAAGCCGGCGACGCTGTCACCACGATAAACTTGAAGTTCTTGGCAACCTGCGCCACGCAGTCGGCTGGCGACTCGCACAGGGCAGCACCACAGTTGGGTAGAATGTGTAGGCCTATGAGGCGTGCCGTGGGGCCCCTGTAGTGCCGGCCATTGTGACTAGAACGCATCTTGTCGTGTTCTTCCTTGTATCTTTCCAATTCGCAGTCCGAGGCGATCCAGGCAGCGTCCTGCCTGGTGTCCATGGCCCACCGATCGCCGGAATTGATGGTTGACGTCGGGGAATCAGTGGTGGACAGGACGCCAGGACCAAAAGTCCTGTGGGGAATGTGAACCACGGAGTCCTCTCGATGGGACATGGTCCAGTTAAAGACCCGTGCCAACTGGATGGGCAGTGCTGACGGAGAAAGCTTACCCCGGAAAAAGCGGGAGATAGCGCCAAGTAGACTAACTTCCCGCCCGAATGTCGGCATTACCGGGTGAGTGCGCGCCCAAAACACCCACACTTGGTCGGTAGCGCGTTCTCTGGGAAGGTCGCTGACGTTCACGCGGTCGGCGTGGAAAACGATTGCGTCACTTTCCATAAGAAGGCGCCGGTCGTAGGTCACTGCGCACTGCTTCGGAACGTCGTAGCTGTCGACGTTCTCATCGGCGGTGAAATTGCGCGCGGTCCAGTTCCCGTGTTGAGCCGTGGAGGTATTCGCTGTCGCTAGGCATGGTACTGCTGCGTGGGCACCGGGAGCCTCGGAAATCTTAGAAGACGGGCCGGTCCAAATCAGGATGCGAGGGGACACGGCACCGTGTCGATCGTACCATGGGCGCCACAACGACGCCAGCTCTGTGGCTTGCGAAACCATTCCTGGGAATGCCCACATCTCGCATAACGTGATGACAAAGACGCAACAAAACGTAATACAGAAGACAGTGCTAAGAGCGTGCCAAATGGCCTTCATGTCCACGAAGCCAACTGCACTGGAGCGTCCGTTGGACTGCTGCCCTTCGACAGGAGGTGAATATCCAGGGAACCCCGGTGGCACTGGAGTTCCTTCGGGCTGGGCACCTGTCGAGCTGAGCGTCTCGTTGTCGCTTGTGTCACTGTCGTCCGAGCTGCGAAGAGTATGGAGTTTTGCTCCATTACATGGCGAGAACAAGGCCGTACGCGATGGTCGCACCATTAATCACATTTGGCAAAAAATAAGTAAAAAGAAGTACAAATGCAGAAAAAGAGAGAGCGATTGAAAGAAAAAAGCAACATCTCCATGGTTATTGCAAAGAATAAAAATTCTGATAAAAGAAAGAAACAATTGAAGAGGGACGACAAATGGGGATGGACTTGTAGACGTTTTAGATACCGCGCTTCACGCTAATCATTTTTCCGCCATATTGCTACGCATGTTTACATCTAAAGCACGTTCTGTTGTCAAAGTTGATCCGTGAAACTAGTTGAAATAACTCTAGGAATCTTTGCCAAGACGAGGACTAATTAATGTGATCCGTGCATTTAGCAGTGTGGAAAGTGGGATGTAGTAGGGTGCATGCAGTTCTTTCGCTGTCTTCGCTTTTCCTAGTAAAAACACAGAAACAATCAGGCTGACACAGTGCGCTTCTTTCTTTAGGTACGTGTTTGTTGAACAGAGTATAGCTGTAAGCTCTCGCTTTTGTTGTCTGACGGGGTAAAAACGAAGAGACAGCCAGCATTCATTTTGTGGCCTTTCTGGCCTTCGGTTGTTTTATCCCAATGAGCATGAGGCAATGCAGTAATTGCGATCAATTGCCGTGCAATGAAATCGATTGTTCTCGATTGACTTCTTTTGATGTGTTTCTAAACTAACGGCTCTAGTAAAAAGACCACTAAAGGGGAATAGTAAGCAAAGTTCCATTGGGAAATTACAGTTTTTGAATACGAAAATATGTCAGCCTTATAAAGATAAAAGTATCCCCAGCATGGTATTTCCGAAAATAAGAGCAATAGGGGATGACTCCCTCTGAGAGTTCCCACACTATATACTGATACAAGGACTCTGTTAGTACGAACAGCATTCTTAGCCTATTTAAGCCACTTTAGGTCTCTATTGAGCCTCTTTACGTCGCTATTCAATAGAAAGGTAAAACAACAACGTTAGAATTTCTCCGTTACTGAGCGTGATCAAACCCGCGTCAAACGAATTTTTATGCCCCCCGCCCCTTAGAGCCGCGCCACCAATGCCCGCGAGGGCTTCTCTCGTGAAACTCTCGTGGATTCACGTTCCGCGTGAGTTTCACGTTGTGCAGAGTGAAAATGAAGAATGGATAGTCGGCACAGTACCACCGCTCGTTGTGGCAAAATCAAGATGGCGAGTGGTGCCTTGATGCTCGAGCTGTGTAATAAAACACCGCTAACTCTTTAATCTTGTGATTGTGAAAAAATAATATTTCCATTACTCTTCAGCGATCATTTAACACAGCCCATGGTGTAATCATTAAACAAAGCGTTTTGTGTCTGACTGAAGCTGAACTTCTTGAAGGATGGTCGAAGCAAAACCTAAGTAACATACTGAAAATCGAATGCAGGTGCGACAACAAGGATGGTTGAACTCATCCTCGAGCAACTCGCCAGTCTAATGATACATTCATATCTGTCTCAGACCACGTACTATACCGAATCCCGACCGATGTCTTAAGCGTGTGCTAGTTTTAGTCGGCTATTTCGGCGATTTTCGTGCTTGGTGGTCGGAACACCAAAGCCAAGGGCGCGCTTGTCTGCGAGCGCAC
Organism: Dermacentor albipictus; assembly: GCF_038994185.2. Taxonomy (NCBI): domain Eukaryota; kingdom Metazoa; phylum Arthropoda; class Arachnida; order Ixodida; family Ixodidae; genus Dermacentor; species Dermacentor albipictus. The sequence continues at coordinate 395,535,716 of NC_091821.1, forward strand.
GTGCTGCCCACCTATAATACCGCCAGAGATTCGCTAGGTAACGGCTCTGTTCTCTACAGGATTACGCAATGAAACAAGAAACGCTACACAAATATCTTTCTTGCAAAAAAAAAAAAAAACGTCGTGAAATGCATCGGTCCTTTAGCAAAGCGAATAGCTTCCTACGGAAGCATTCGACCATACGTTTACATTAACAATCATCGCCGACACTCTCTGCATTTTTTTTTTTCAAATGCCAAAGTCATGGCCACGGCTCACAGAGCTTCCCAGACCACCTCACCTGTACACGTGATAACTCTCCAGATAGCTGCGATAGAAATTCCTGTTGCTAAGACGAGCGCCAAGCGGGCTCCCGCTCCTGGGCTGCATGGAGAAAGAGAAGGACGTTGTAACCAACGAGGTGCAAGTGATCGTCTCATTCAAAGAGGCGCGGCAACATATCTGTTGTACAGGAACTCTTTGTACTGAACTCCTTTGTACAGGAAACTTGATTACTCCGATGTGGCACTGCATGGTAATGCATAGCACCTGCACAGAGCAGTCTTTCTCGCCTTAGGCGTAAAGCACAAGCCTCTTTCAATATGTAAGTACAACCAAATCCTTCGCTAGTCCGAGGGTGACGTGTGTACGAGAAAACGCATTTTTCCGGCAATACGTTATTTTCCGCAATGACCGTGAAGACGCGGTCACCTTGTTGGGCAGTGTCACCGTAATAGTCAATAAGGGTGTTTTTTCCCACCAATTGCAGCTCCGAACGCTAAGGCTATTACATTCAGTTGTAAGACATTCCGTTTAACTATCAACTTCACAGAACAAAATTTCGGAGCTTTATCGATGAACTTGGTTAGCATCATGTAGTCATTGGAGTTGTAATTGCACATAACACCGTGTCGGTGTGTCTAGGGGGAGGGTGGGCGCACTTGCCTTCTTTGAGGTTTTAGGCTTTCATGCTTTTTAATAAAAAGATGTCAATTTTGTACAGCTTCTCACATAACACGTAATATTCTATAGGCTTAAGCATAGCATCAATTACAGTCATGCTGTACGTGGAGTGGAATGTTATTACGAACCCTTAGAATGGAAGTATTCAGCGATGGTGGTAAGCCTAAAAAAATAAAAACGTGGTGAATGCTCTTCATATAAGTTGCCCGATGTAAAGTTGGCATTTGACCTGGAACATCTGCGCAATTCCCGTTGATGACGCAAGAGCATATTTAACAGCATTTGTAATTGATGCTGCATCACCTTCGAAACGATGTGTTCTCTGGTGCATTTACGAATACGATGAAGCACGCAGCAAGGAAAACCAATGCATTTCGGCGTAAGTACTTCGAAAATCAAGATCTTTGAGCTGGTGCTGTCCAGAGAATTCGTTCCAAGTGGATACGCGGTGCGAACTCAGCGGCTGTAATTCGTAGATTGAAATATGGGGCGTAAGGTAGTTAATTAGGAAATGTTAATTAGCCTAATTGTGTGAATTGTTCAATTTATTATTTTTATTTATCGTAGAAGTAATGGCCGCCTCGTCGAGTAATTTAGATCAAGGGTTAGAACTGTGATATCTGACATAGGCAATCATTAAAAAAAATTGGTGCAGCTAAAAAACTACAACCGTGTAGTCTGCAGCAGTTTGGGTAGCAGAACGCAAGAGTCATCTGGGCACGCCTCAAAGGAAAACACAGATAAGCACAAGGTGGCTAGCGTTGCTGTCAGCACTGCTATGTTTAGCGAGCGCACTGGTGCGAGGTGCATATCTTTCGCATCAAATATATTGAACAATATTTTTATGGAATGAGCGTTAACTATAATAGCTACGAGCGTAATTTGAAGTTACATTCTTGCACTTGTACAATAACCAAACACCGCCAGACACCACAGCGTCCTTGAGGTCGAACCATCGACACACTTGGACGAAGTAGAGGCATGTGCACTGTTCGGCGGTGGTAAAGGCGCAGCGGTTGAATTGGAACTGCTATTAGAACGTAGCCTTCTTTGCCACTTCCTTCGATTTTCCCACTGCTGCTGGTATGGCACACCGCGTCGGGGGCTGGTTGAGAGCGTGTGTATACATGACAGGAGCGTGGCAGAGACAATAGGCGACGCGAGAAACTTGTTTGGACCTCTATACCGCATCGAATGCACACAAGGGCCTCTTGAGCTCTCTACACGTGGCCACATTAATCTCTTGACAAGTTGAGTCAACACCGGCACGGAGGGACCGGTCTGCCCACGGTGCGCTGGCATTGAAGCCGCCTGCGCGCTCTTGCTTAGAGCAACCGAAATGGCACAAGTTTTGCTTTGTGAATTCAAGCTAATAGAAAAATTATTCGCTTCCATCGGCGACGAATGATGTATGCAGCTGGACACGTTCTCGGCGTTAAAGAGTGTCACTTTTAAAGCGAAGCTTTCTTTGCTTCTTCGACTGGCCCACTGCGGCTGTTGCTGTAAGACGCACCGCATGGCGGGGGGGGGGGGGGGTCAGAGCGAGGGTATACATGACAGTAGCGAGCCAGAGGAAAGGCGCTCCTAGAAGCTCGTTTTCACCCCACCGCGTCGAATGAGCACAAAGCCCTCTGGAGCTCCATGGGCATCGCCACATTAGCCTCTTGACAGATGTAATTATCCGTGACTCCCCTCAAAAACACTGCAGAAACTGCAGCGCTTCCCTTTCTACTATCTACTAACGTCGAGTCTGGCGAGGACATAGATGGAACTCTAGAGAGGGGGGAGAATAGGCAATTTCCACACAAAAGGGGCAGGAGGGGGGGGGCGACGTGAGAACCCTACTACTATACGACAGCGGTGGGGGGGAAACTGGATAAACTTAAGTTCAAGGTGCGATACAGTACGTGTCTGCTATTTCTGAAAAATAAGCACCATGAAAATATGTCAAGCGGACACACTACGCAGGGCGTGCAGAAGCAGAGCTGCAATAATCAAGGCTCACCGCAGGGTCCAGGAAGCGGTCGACCGTGAAATGAACACTTCTGTGGCCGCCGCGGTAGCTTTACGGCTATGGCATCGCTAGAGGTCGCGAATTTGATCCCAACCGCGGCAGCCGCATTTCGACGGAGGCGAAATAGAAAACGCACGTGCACTTAGATTTTGGGGCACGTGGAAGAACATCACGCTGTCAAAATTAATCTGCATTCCGCCACGACGTGCCTTATATTCCCATAGTAGTTTTAGCACGTACAGCCCCATAATCCAATTCAAATTTAATACTTCTGCCACAATGCGATGTGTCATGTGAGGCCATGACTATGCTCAACCCTCTCAGAGTAACGAAGAGCAGCAGGTTGCGATGTCCCGTCTCCGAAGAGAAAAAAAAGAAAAATGCTGCTAGAGCTCCACTCAGTCTGTCATGCTGCCTTTGTGTAGGTACGAGGATCCGGCCTATACTAGGAGGTATATTTTTAATCGCCATTTTCAATTTGTCCTTTTTTTCTTGCGCTGCCCAACCGATCCCACGCGAATACCACACGTTCGCGCTGGCCGTGTCGCTGCGTAAAATTTGTTGCAGTGCGCTAATCGCACTGCTGGGAGGGTGGGGATAGCACGCTTTCCAGGGTGGCCGCTATATTTCTGAGTAAGTCATACCTAAAAAAAGAAAGATGGATAACATGCTTGATGCTGCGATAGAACCTCGGCCTGTCCCAGCATGGGAACCCGATACCCTAACCACTAGGCCGCAATTTCTTTTTCTTTTTTTTATTTCCGGTTTCGACAAACACAACGAAGTGCACTACAGTGATAGCGGGTCAGCGTTGACGAGAAAGAATTCTACGTGCGATTGTGGCCTAATGTTTTAATTTCGTTGTATCGGCAAACACTAAGCCGCAAGGACCAACTGTAGCACTTTGAGATAATCCCCACGTGTTGACGATGACTGCCATACTACGGCGCTTACACCCTCAACTGGGGAGCGACCAAAAAGCGGGCGGTACGTTTAAAATGAATAGGATGAAATGTAGAAATAAAAATCAACATAAGCACTGTCAACATTCCGTAGCACGGGTACGCGGCAGCACACGCTCGCGAGCCACTTTCCTTTACATCAATGGCGCAGATATGAAAGAGGCTGACTCATAGCAATTTTTTTTATATCGCTCACTTCAGGAAAGTTTTGCTTCAGATAGGTTCCAAGATGTGCGTATTAAAGAAGTGGATGGGTTCAGTTTAGCGACGGCCTAATGCCGATATTTGTTTTCTTTCATGGGGCTACTCGACACACCTAAGTCGCGTAGACAAATGCGAGCACCATGACCCAGTGGGGTGGAGTGCAGTAAGCAAGTAAACGAAGAAACAAAGTCGTGCGTGCGTCAGTAAGCAAAAAGCCCCACAAGAGCCTAACAAAGTAGACTTAACATCAAGAGAAAAGTAAAAAAATATCGATATATGAGACAGAAAACAAAGAACCAAACGTTACTACGGGAAACATGGCTGCATGCGACGCTTAAGAAAACGCGTTACCTGCCCCACGTGCGGGGCGACCGGAAAAGGCCTAGCCTAGTAGACACGGCGCACACTACACTCACATGAATTAACCATCAAAAACAGGAAAAAAACTATGTTCGCTACGAACCAGTAGATGGCCCATCGGTCCTTATGCAGAGAAATCGCTTCAGGCGATATGAAGGAGGGGGCCCGGTGGCTGCGGTCGACGACGGTCACGACGAAGGACACTTCCGAACTTCTGCGTGGATAAATCCGTGACACCTCTTTCGACCACTGACCAAACGTCTACTGCCTGAACAGCCAAAAATTCTCTTATATATACAGACAGGGGAGAGGGGTGAGTTTGAGGTGAGAAAGAGACATTTCTTTAGCCCTAATTTGAGCACTACTCATTGACTGGGGAAAGGAAGAGCATTGAAGAATGGGGGAAGGGAAAGAGGGGGACGTCGCATGTGCGCCAGGTGTCGCGTCGCACGTGCACAGTGCCCTCTGGAGTTCCCAGGTGGAGCACTCTCTTGACCGGTGCAATTATGCGTGTCCCCTCACCCCCTCCGCAAAAGCACTGCTAAGTAGAACTTGTTGCTGGGCGAGAAATTGGTTGGGATCTAAAGAATACATTGTTGCGCCAAAAAAGGAATATAAAGACTTGGGAAGGAAGAGCGCTCAATCTGTCGTTTCGTACTCTTCCTTCCCAAGTCTTTATTTTACTTTTTTGGCGCAACAATAAACTTTAAAGCAACTTTAAAAGCATTGCTGCAGAAACTCCAGCTCTCACATTTGTACTACCGTGCAGCAATGCAGAGGCTCGGAGAGGAGGCAAATAGAAATGCAGAAAGGAGGCAAAGAATGTGGAGAACCGACGCACTCGCGAAACGAGGGAATGAAAAAGAGTATTGCCACTCATCTTTCGCGACTCCCATACATGGAGGAGGGGGAGGGGGGGGAGAGGCGACATAAAAAGCCAAGGAAACTGCCACTAGACGACCGCGGTTGCGGACAAACTGAATAAACTTAAGTTCTAGGTACCGTAGGTTTCTGCTATTTCTGAAAAAATGAACGCTGTGCAAATTTGCCAAGCGGACAACTCACGCAGCGCATGCAGGCGCAAAGCCGCGTTAAAGCGCCGTAGCCTCAAGGTGACACTACGGAAGCGGCCGCATTTGAAATTAACACTTCTGCGCCCACCGCTGTAGCGTTGCCGCTATGGCATTGCTCGAAGTCGTAGGCTCAATCCCGGCAGCCGCAGCCGCATTTCGACGGAGGCGAAATACTAAAACTATAGCCTACTTAAATCTACGACGTGCAAGTTCAAGAAAAACTTAATCCGGAGTCCACAACTTCGTTGTGCCTCACAATGCAGTTACGGTTTTGACAGGTGCAGCCCCATAATTCAAGTAATGCTTTTGCCGCGTCGGAATGCGCTGCGTGAAGCAATGGCGATGCTAACCTTCTCGGAGGTTATGAACAAAGCCGTTCAACAACGGATCAATCAAAGACGTCTCGCTGTGTGTTCCGTGTATTACGCAGACAAACACCAGTGGTTCACGCGAGGCAGCATTTAACATCAACTCGCCACTCTCGCATTGCACTAAGCAACATTTGTCGTCACCATCACCACTAACTATCGTCAGCCAAAGCAAACAGCCCACGAGTGCATGAGTTCCGCATAACTTTTTTTCATGTGCAGCTTTCGAATCTATGTTAATAACTAGCCCAAAAGCGAGTAGTGACAAGCTTTATATTTGTTCTGCCACTCGCAAACCTGTTACAAATAGTGCAGAGTGCATGAGTTCAATAAAAACATCATGTCGAGCTGTTGAATTACTACATACAGGAGCGAACTATAAAACACCAAATAAAAAAAATTAAGCAGATCCTACGCACTATGGGAATCCATGTAAACGAAGCTTTCTGTGCTGGATCCATTTACTGACGATAATTAGCGGTGATGTTAACGGCTAAAGTTTAATATCTTCAACGTTTAGTCTAATACGATAGTGGTGCGTTAACGTTAAACGTCACCTTGCTTGCACCACTGCTGTTTGTCTGCGTAGTACACAGAACACGCAGGGAGAGGTGTTTGCTTGAGGCGTTGTTGTGCCCCATATTTTATAACCTCTGAGAGGGTTGAGCGTTGTCATTTTCTCACATGGTACATCGCAACGAGGCAGACGTATTAAATTTGAATTGGATTATGGCGCTGTGCGTACCAAAACCACAATCGGATTATGAGGCGCGCCGTAGCGGCGGAATCCGGATTAATTCTGACACCATGATGTCCTTCAACGTGCCTCAAAATCTAAGTGCACATGCGTTTTCTATTTCGCCTCCGTCGAAATGCGGCTGCCGCGGTTGGGATTCAATCCGCTACCTCTAACAATGCCACAGTCGCAAAGCTAACGCGGCGGGCACAGAAGTGTTAATTTGACGGTCGACCGCTTCCGTAGTGTCGCCTGGACCCTGCGATGCGCGTTAATTAATGCGGCTCTGCTTCTGCACGCCCTGCTCAGTAAAAAACCGCTGGTAAAAAAACCGTGCATAAAACGTCTTCGTCGCTCAATCCCTCCTCCACCGACTCGTCACCCGTTCCTTTCGCATGAACACCATGGAAGTAAGTGCACATACCCAAGAATAATCTGCAGTAGGCGAAGCGCCGTTTTAAAGCGAAGCGAAGCTTGTGTTCTTAGCCTCTTCCTTTGACTTTCCTACCGCTGCTGCTGTGGCTGCTGCTGTCAAGCACACCATGTTGGGAGGGGGGGGGGGGATTGTCACCACGTGTGCATACATGAGAGGAGAAATGCGCGTCGAATGTGCACAATGCCCTCTGGAGCTCCCTGGTCTCCGCCATTTAGCCGCTTGACAGCTGTAATTATCCGTGACTCCCATCACAAGCATTGCAGAAACTACAGCGCTTCCCTTTCTACTAAGATAGGAATCCAGAGGGAACGTAGACAGAACTATAGGGAGGAGGGAGGAAAAGAAGCAGTTCCCATACAAGGGAGGGAAGCCAACCCCACTACTATACGACGGTGGTTTCAAGGAAACTGGTTCAGCTTCAGTCCAAGGTACGCTACAGTACGTTGCTGCTATTTCTGAAAAATAAGCACCGTGCAAATATGTCAAGCGGACAAGCTACGCAGGGTGCAGAAGCAGAGCCGCATTAGTTAAGGCGCACCGCAGGGTCCAGGAGACGCTTCATCAGAAACTGATGAAGGCCGGACCCCGGCCGAAACGTCAATAAACCGCTTCATACGCGCGTCTGCTTCACTGTATATATATACACACACACACACATATATATATATATATATATATATATATATATATATATATATATATATATATATATATATATATATATATATATATATATATATATATATATATATATATATATATATATATATGATTCCTGAGCCTCCCGGTCTTACTGGACGTAAAAGGGCCACTGCATTCGCTTGCTACGTCTTCCCTATTTCGCAAGCAAATCTCATACCGCGTACTCGAGAGGGAAATCGCCTTCTAGCCAAGATGTCATTTAATCCCCCCCCCTTTCCATATGCAATTGGAACATCATAAGCGTCTTTTGCGCTTTGCGTACATAGAGACTCCTTTCGGTAGAAGAAGACATAGAGACGCGATGCCGGCAGATGTGCAGTAATAAAGGAAAGTGATGGGGGAGTAAAATAAAATGAAACAAGGAAAATACGCCTCGATTTCGGCGGCGCGGGTCGGAATAGATGTACCTATCAGCGGCTCGCCACAGCTGGGATCCTGCCCTCTCGCCTTGAAACTATAGGAGCGTAATGGTCGCCGAGTCGTTCTATTTCTTTTCTATTCCTCTTTCTTTTTTCGAATTTTTTACCCGCAGTACAGGAAACTACAACACAACTCTCAGCTGAGAAAAATGTGGCCTCATTACGTATAGCAAACTGCCATCGTCCGTCTCACTCACGGCTGTTTTTCCGCCTCTTTCAGTATAGTTCCTTTCTTTTTTTCCTTTTTGGACCAGACACTTCGACTAGGTACTTATGTAGCCTCCCTTTCTTTAGAAATTCCCCTATTTTGAATGAAGATCGCTGGTCGCCAACTAAACGTTTCCCTCCTTGCACATCATTACTCTATATATTTCGAAACACTGTCCTGCTCCTCTCGCTGTCGGTGCGAGTAGCATTGTTTGGCTGTTTGCTTTATTGATCGATTTGTATGAGTGAAAAAAAAATGTGGCTATCAAGTATCTCGCGGTGCTCTCTCCAACCATATAATTGCGGGAATTACGAGAATATCACTTCTGTGAAGTCCGGGGAAAATACGGGGAAGGCGGGAGGTGGAAATTCCAAGACGAGGAGCCAAACGAGAACAATGTACAAAAGCGAGAGCCAACGTTCCGAGAAGTGGACTTGTGGCCTTGACAAAGGCAAGTCCACTTGTCGAAACGTTGGCCCCCGCTTTTACCTCGCTCTCGTATCGCTCGACTTCTGTGAAGTGAACCATATATACAGCCGTCAAGCCATAAGGAAGCACATGCGAAGCCAGTCATACGCCACAAATACAGCCAAGCAAACACATGCGCACATGATGAAAATTGTGTGGAGCGAAGCTTTAAGTCGAGGGAACATAGCTGAATGCTAATTAACTAAATTCGAAGCGAACAATTCTGTATAATGCCGATGCAATTAGGGTGCCGCTACTGAACTGCAGCTAAACCTCGCATCTGCAGTCCGTATCTGCAGATGCGAGGTTTGTGTAGCTGCATCTGCAGCTACACAAAGTTATTGCTCTGATTGCTGAAGTTTTGGTGGTCCGCCGAATTAATGAGCTGTTTCGTTTGGTTACACGTTATGTAGCTTGCCTTTTGACCGCGCGGAACATTGAGCATGTTGGGCGGACTAGTCCTTTTAGGAATCAGAAAGCTATCTGTGAACAAAAGGAAAGCGAGAACATTCATAGTAAACAATGGTAACGTCGCCAACTTTTATATAGTGATGTGTATTATGAAAAACAACGCAAGTATACTAAGCCAATTTGCCCAATAACTAGTGTTTTCCGCTCAAGTTCTTTTTAAACTTATTTGACTCAGTTCTCAAGGTGGACTGATTTTGAGGGAAAGACTAGGTTCTGGATGCCAACTTCCTTGATCGTCAGAGGCTTCTTGCGCCTTGAATACAGGGTTGTTCGTTTTCGAGTAAAATCCGATTTTACCCGATTTTCACACCCCAAAAATGTTACAGGAGAATCATCTTAAACCCTATTTCTCCCCGAATTGACCTTTTCAGTAGCGATCTGCACTATCGTGCGCCTACGGTCCGCTGTTCGCGCACTATGATTTATATAAAGGGGCTCATTCTCAGCCTGCTCCTTGGAGAGTAGACATTGCTCTAGCGCTACACTTTTTTATCCCCGCTTTCTGGACAGGTCGCCGTAAGTTCGTATGTGCACACGCACACAGATACGCAAGCACGCGCACACACACCAAAAGGCTTTCAAAAGAAAGGGGCAAAAACGTTTGACGCTGACCACCTGCGTGCACATGGCTGCCAGTCAGGAAGTAACAAATTTAAGACGAAAACGGCGCTTCGCCTACTGCAGATTAGTCTCGGGCAGGTGCACCTGCTTCCACGGCTTTCATGCGAAGGGACGGCTGACGAGTTAGTGGGGGAGGGTTTGAGCGAGAAAAAGTTTCGTGCACGGGTTTTTTTTACCAGCGAGGGTCCCAACGCCTATTATAAATTTTCTTCAGCCAGCCTCCGTCACGGTGAGTTAGACGCGCTCGTCGGTCGTCCTTGTTGAGAGCCATGTAGCGTTCTGCATACCCCGTGCTCCACGCAGCTTGTGATATCCCTTTTTTCACTGCCCACGATAGAAGAAAAAGAGGCCTAGCAGAACTTCTTGTTGGACGAGTTGGTGCATATTAGCGACCAGTTTTAGAAATGCGCAAACAAACGACCAAAGAGAGAGAGAGAGAGAGCACAAGGACAGGCACAGACTTGCAACTAATCTTTATTCCATAAAGGCCACATATAAGTACATCCCAACACCACTGAAAGCATAAACACCAAAATAGCTTTCTGTTCGAGCAACACGCAACCTAACTAGGTTCATCAATAAACCTCATCTCATTGTTGTACAGATAAACTGAGGTGTCGTTGACACAATCATGTCCCTTCTTATACGATACGCCTCGCATAACTCTCTCGCTAGGCTATCTCGGCATCGACACAATCCTTCACTTTCAGGGTCGGCTTACACGGGCATGCCAAGCAATGAATAGTAAGGTGCCCACTCGCTTTATTCCTAATTGACAATTCATGCTCACGCTTGGGTATATCCACGCACCTTCCTGTTTGGCCTACGTGGACTTTGCCGCATGATAGAGGAATCTGATTGACTACCCCAACACTGTAATCTACGTAGGAATTGGTGCGCTTTCTTCCGCACCCTTGGAACCTATTCGTGCTTCTTCCTATCGTGAGCATAACCCAGCAAGCTTGCCAGGAGCGGAAAACGCCACCTCTACTCCATATCGTTTCAGAATATTTTTTTTTAATTGTGGGAAGTCTTGTAAATATAAGGTACTACTTTGCGTTACTTATCTTTGCGTTCCCTTGCAGCTTCACTAACATTGTTTCCCGTTTTAGTCTTCTGGAGCACTGCCTCTGCTACTGCTAAAATTACTGATTGCGGGAAACCAGCTCCTTCTAACCTTACAATCTGTTTGTCAAAGTGTAATAATATCCAGTTTTTAAACGACAGTATAACCTTCTGTGACAACCATGTGGGCTGGGAATATAACCCGAGGTCCCAAAAGAAATTGTTGCCCTACGATTCGACTCATTTGAAAACGGTTAAGTGGGCTATAGTCACCCAGTGCATCAAGTCAGCCTTAAAGGAGTCAAGCACACATAAAATTCAGGTAAGCTCTACCAAAAGTGCATTGAAATTTGTGCTTCTAATGGCCTATTTGGACCTGATATTGACAAGCCACCTTCTGTCGTGCCGAATAGATGGCAAACCTTCTACAAAGCGCTTGTGCTCGTCAAAGAAATGTGGAGCTCGTTAACGGAACTTGCTGAAAGCTCGCATAATAGTCGCAATGCGGAAGTTATTAGAGTGATACTTTCTGAAAAAGAAGTTTCTTATGCGAAGGTAATCCTCATGAAAGACACACTCGGCCCCCTTTCAGACGCCCAGAAAACGCTTGAAAGCGTAAAACTGTCCTGCTTTCATTACCAGGTAAATGTCAAGCTGCAGCAGACTGTCAGCGAACTTTCCACGATGACCGGTAAAAGCTATCAGGCCAGAGCTGTTTTGTGATGTTACACAAGAGCAACGCCGTATTAGTAAAACAAGTTGTGAAGAGTTCTGCATGAAACTCGCCACGAAATGGCACTGCGCTGTTGAACGGAATGTTTCAGACAAAGACGAAAAACCGACCAACCTTGTAAAGGTTGGGAGCCGTCCAGCATCCATTTCAGAAGCGTCTGTTGGGGCAGTCATTTGATGTCTACCGACCTCTGACCATGTCCGTAACCGACGACGTATATTCACTTCCCGAAGAGTTCAACCAGTACTCGCTGGAAGCAAGCCCCACAAACACAGCTGTCGAACTCATTGAGCATTGGCACGACTCTACCGCTCGCTACCCGAGGCTGGAAAATGCTGCACTGACATTCATGTGCCTAGTTAATGGAAGCTGTGATGTCGAGATAACTTTCTTCCAGCTGAGATACGTTGAACGATGAACGACCGGACAGGTCTGGAATGATGATAATGTATATATGTAAACAACGGTGCGTAAAAAAAATCGATGACCAGCTCTTCGTGAATAAAAGCTTTCATTTCATAGAAGTTATCAATGCTCTTTACTGTGATCTTTATTGAGTCATTTCCAAACAAACGCCAAATTTTGGAGAGTACTTGCTAGAAACCCTGATGTCCCTTCCCCCCCCCCCCCTTCACTCTCGATTACCAGCTTGAAACAAACGCCAACTTTAACGCGTTAGAGTTAAAAAGCCCGTGATGCCTTCTGATAAAATAAAGTGCGGGCGCATTACTTTGTACATCTGTAGATGTAGCCCGAAAAAAATCAGTCTTTTGTAATGGTTTCACAAAAAAAAAACTCGATTTCTCCCCGGTTATCACTTTGAAAAATAGCATGCGATTAAAAAAAAGAACACAAAACCCAAAAACGAACAATCCTACTTAAAAATAACTCAGCCAAATTGAAAATTGTCACATTTTCGTGGAGATGATCAGTTTACGGAAATTCTGGTTAGCGCGAACGTATTTCCAAGTGAGCCTCTACGGGGTTCCGAGAGTTGGGCGCTGTTCACGTTTAACTGCGGTGACAAGCGCGCGCACCGATTCCTTCTTTCAAACGTTTGACAGGGTTCTGTTTTTTTTATTTGCATCATCCCTAATATTCAGAAAGGGCTCAGGCGTGTGCTGCACCTTCCATGCTGACAGATCGTTTCACAGGTCAATCACACGGCGCGGTGCAGGCACCACTGGTTTTCGCCCAGAGAAAAATGTAGACGGGAAACGTCGGCACAGAGATGAACGCTTTCTCCCCCAAATTTTTCCCGCAACTGCTCTCCGGTTGCCGGGGTCACCGCCGCATAGACGGGCAGACGTCACGTGGTTTCACAATCAGCGAGGCTCGCTGCCAGGTGTTAGAGAAGAGATCTCGAGAATGCAATCTCTAAACTTGGGCCGGGCCATCGCTGCTCTGTGGGAGCGACACGCACCCTCCTTCGACAGAAAATAAATAAAATAAAACACAGTTTTCAGGAGTCGGTGAACCTCCTGGGGACGAAGCCACCTAACCCGACCTCTGCTTTGGCAGTTCTCGCTCTTGTCATGTAAGCCTAACCTTGCTGTCCTTACCTTTGACGTTGCACTGAAGGAAGCTGAAGGCTGAAAGAGGGTGGGAAACGTCAAGCAGCAATCGCCAAGTGCGTGCAAGCGATAGCTAGATGCTCTTTACTGGACGCCTTCTCCTGTCTATACGCGAATCTAGAATAAAGAAAAACAGAAAACCATTGTACTGTTCGCATGTACGAGTGAACTCAAGCAACATCTGTTTTTTTTTTTTCACTGAAACATTCTGAGGAGAGACCTTTTCGCCGTTACCAACTGCGTCCCAGCTTGCACTGAAAACTGAGCACGCTTCGCAACCATAGAGGCCACTAAATATTTTTTATGGTGTTGGTGTATGAATGGATGGACGGAAAGACTTTATTGGGGTGCATTAGGCTGACGTTGATGAGGATTTTTTTTCCGTCGCTCGAGAAAGCAAAGTGAACAACGGATCAATGGCAACAGGCGGCCATATAGCCAACATTAGCCGCGCACAATTTCAGGAGAGTGTTTGAGGGGTCTCATCTTAATCCATCGCTAGTTCTCGCTTCGTCTTCCAAGCGCCTAGTTGTGTGTATTGATTAGGCGTTATTCCAACGTGTCTTTCTTTTTAGATTATCTGTCCGAAGTTATGCACCAGAACCAAAGTGATATTTACATAATATTAAATATCAGCTAGTTACCTGCCGAATGTTTTCTGCAGTCTTTACGTTTACTGTCTCTGTGTATGTTCTCGTGTTATCTTCTTATCAAGATGACTTGGACAAAATCAACGTATAACTGTTGTTCTAGCGACATAAAAAAAAAGAATAAAGGCGGCCACCGCGCCAACCACCAACTTTCGATGAATTAGAGGTCTCGTGCTAAGGATTGCAGATTTACGTCTTCGTACTACTCGCCACGTCGCTTTACACGACTACTATAGGAAAGTCTGGCCTGGGTCGTCGCAGTTTGAGAGTCGAACTTCATTGGTGTTGCTATCGCAGCACCTGCTACTCCTCTTATTGTGAAAGCGAGTTCAGTGGCCGCTAGCGTAGCCCAGGTGCAAACTTGGCATCTTTTCTCTCTCTCTCTCTCTATCCCCCCTCCCCCCTTCCAGGCCTTCAGATTCATGACACTCGTTATATATATTCATGACACTCCCCCGTTATAGCGCGTCTGCTGTCTCCCTTCTTTTTCTTTTCTCTCTGAGTAGAGTTTGCCTCCGTTTCTACAAGTTCAGAAGGATTGCCAGAGCGCTGATCCTCGCCGGTTATGACCTGAGATTCTCCGGTTCTCGGCCTCATCTGAACTCAGCAAACATGGGTCTAGGGTGACGCTGTTTTCTTTATTGAATTGCTTTCCTTTTTTTCTTTTTTTATTACTTTATGACTTTCATGTTGCAGTCCAATGTCAATGACCGACCCTATGCGAGGTCACTGATATTAGACAGTGTGGTATGTTTCCTTTTATTCTTTTCTTTTACTATATTTTAAGGACTTCTGACGAAAGTGCTTACCAAAATAAATAAATTACTGAGTGCTTTAGCTAAGCGACTACATCAACATTTAACCTCCAGAAGGCACGTTGTGAGTACTTGCTGCAAGTGCTGCATTAAGATAGGCGCTAAACATTACGTTGAGCAACCTCCCATAGGGCCCGTTCTTCATTACATTAGGATATATAGGGAGCTAGAGCAAATATTCTAGCGCACTCGAATTAGGACAGTAAAACCTGCGAAAAGTTACTCCGCCGGGTAATTCCACATTACACTCATAATCTATTGAGCATGTTTACCATGACATATTTATGTGAGGACTGAGTGTACTATATGGAACTTATACTGTCTGGTCCCTTCAGCTCGAACTAAAAACTTTAAAGCATTCAACTAATTCTCAATTTGTCGACAGACGTGAGCCATTATATCCAAAGTCCATTTTCAACACAAGTGAGCAAACACCGGTGCGCTATCGTAAAAATCGCTTGCCACTCAAGTTTCCGCGCGTTCTCTCATAACTTGTTGCGATGATATTGTGAAGCTTTTAAGAAACGTGTTCCACTGTTGAAGCAATAATTTTCTTTCTTTTTTTTTGCACCATGACATACGCATACACCACCTGTGCGCGTGGTTCATTACGTTGGCAAAAAATAACTATTCTGAAGGTTGCGTTGACAACTACGGAAGTAGTACTAGCATACTAAAAACTGTAGACATTTTAATATTTATGCTTTTGAGCATGTGCGTTCGTTGAGAGGGTCCGCGGCTGTGAATTACATTACGAAACACCCCACAGCTAGTTTATCTGCACCGACAGGTATACATGGGTGCCCTTATCCCAAACGTGGATCAGGTCTCTAAACAACAAGGGGCGCTATAGCGTAAACGTATTTCCAGTTGTTTCTATTACAGTTCTGCAATGAGCTCCCCACAATTGCTCAAAAAAATTTTCGTGCCATCCCCATTTCGCCTGTCTGTCGCGCAGCGTTAGAAAAACCGCAAAATCTTCCAATCTGGTGTGACGTGTACACACTGATGATACACGATTAGAATCAAAAAAAGAAAAAAAAATATTTTTATTCGACGCCTTCTTCGCCAGCAGCCCTTTGCTATGTTGACAGAAAGCTTTCGGGCTGCACCCACTTCACTTGTCCGCTACAAGACGTCATAAAACCACGAGAAGTCGTCACATCAAAGTGACGCTTACCCATTGAAGATGCATTACGCCCTCCTACCAAGGAACATGAAATTTAATTGAAATAATATGCCAAATAAAACTGTTTTTTTTTTTCAGAATAGCCGGAGACTGTTTAGTACCGGAAGGAATAGAAGATAGCTGCCCGCCGATCGCCCTGGCCCTGTCTACTCAGAGCTGCCGGGGATCAGGGATTCATTTGCGTGTATAAAAATGTTCGCATGGCAGTACAACGTTAATAATTGTCGAGCCCTTTCAGCACGTATACGACGTCCCTCTGTTAAATATTCTTCGCGCAGGATATGCTTCAGTGGCATTTTTAACATTTTGTTGCACGCCGCCGCGATTTTTGACGAGCTACGGCAAGCTAAGTCAAAGAGAGGGGACCAATCGCTGATGTCGGTGCCATCCTCCTCCTCCGGTTATTTCCTTTCGCAGCGCTGGCTCCGCCCCACCAAAACCCTCTTCACTTCAGCGTGCTCCTGGCCTTTTGTCAGACAATTAGATGAGAAAAACAGCTTAATGGCGGCCATGCTATTCCGTTTGAAAGCAAACAAAAGTGACCGCCTGTAGACGAGGAGAGTGCTTGATTGGCCCATTCAAACAACGCTGCGGGTTACCGCCCGATCCTTGTGCGTCAATGGTTGCGTAAATTTGACGTCAGAAGAGTGGAATAAAGACCGATTCGAATTTCTTTACGTTATAGGACCCCAGTGCCATTACTGACGTTGTTAAAGGTGATAGTGTTTTCTAGCTCTTAGGCTTAAATGGCTGCTAATACAAGAGGCTTGGATATTACAATCTTTTGCACAGTTGCATTCGAGCGCTGTCTTTCCTTTCTGCATGCATGGTGCCCAATATAAATCACATTTTATGTTTGCTGAAACATACTTTGATATACTAAAATATATACATACTGAATCGTTAGCTCAAAATTTTATATGAGAATTACAGGGTCATTATTAGTTATATTATGCGAGGACCGCAGTTATCAAGCTGCGCATGAAATTCTGTAACCTAATTTTTCAGAACCTCATTCATTATTGCCACATATTATATCTCTTTGCCTGCATACGGGTTTCTTATCTATTTCGAAGCTTGAAAATAATCTTTCCCATATAACTGCGGTGTCTTGTGTCGTTGGCGTCGCAGTTTATCAGATTCGATTCGGGTGCGGAAGCACTTCCCATTTTGTAATAGTCAAATGAAAAAAAAACTATTTGATCTGTATTGGTAAATCACCCTACCACAATACCACCAAAGAGGAAACTCTTAAAGATGCTGCGTGAGCCAGAAAAGACGAATACAGACGAAAATACACCACGAATGATGCCTCTATGCAAAATTCGGAAGTGAATTGAGGAGCCAGCGGTTGGACTGGGAGCGCCGTTCCCATAACCGTCTCTATTTACTCAACACCAACATAAACTGTCGACACGAATCCTTCATTCTATAGACGAGCGCACGCCAAGTTTCGCCCGAGACGCCAGCGCTCGTTTCTCCCCTGGCGGCACGGTTTCCAATCCCCCGGGGGTTTGCTTCCGCCGGTTCCCTTCGCTCGCGCTGAGCCAGAGGAGGCCAGGCTGAGCGCGCGCTGCACGCGAGAAGGTGTAGGTTTCCGTCGCCGCTTCCCTTCGCGGTCGCGCCCGCGTTCAGTTCGCGCTGCGCGCGAAACGTCTCTTGTTTGCGACGGCGCCTCTTCGGATGACCGGAAATTATTATTGTGTTGTTAACTGTCACGACAGCAATGTAAACATGAAAAGGTTGATGCCACCAGTGAAATTATACCGATTCACAAGAAAATGGTACGGAAGAAGCAGACGACAGACATGGATTACTGCGGTGCGCCGAGCGAAGTAAACATCTGGCAAACGAAGCGAGATCGTTTATTGATCACTCCTGAGTGTATGACGGTTTCTATATCTAACCCACGTGAAATTAATAATTACTCGGTACATAATCCTTTTATTCATACAAAAACTTTAAGTTCAACGAGTGCTTGTCCTGTCTTCTTTCTCGTGTTTCGTTTGTGTGTGCGCTGTCTAAGAATGGAAACCACGTCTGTTGTATGCGCTAGCAGTGGCCGAAGTTCACGCGTGCCGAGAAATTGAATATGTGCATGATGCATTGAACATAACCGGAGTTCATTCCCGCTTCACCATCGCACCGATCGATCGGGTTACTGGACGATACACACCCGCGTCTTGGTCGCGCCGGCATTGCTGAATCAGGAATGATTAATAATACTTTCAACTTCCGTCTCTTGAGTACTGTTAAAAAATGACCAAGCTGTCTACATTGCTGCCTCTATTCCATATTGTAGGGGACGTACTAGTTAAAGTTGTGTGCGCATGTCGTACTTGTGCTATGCAGCGATATATCTTGTTTATTTCCGCACAGTGTCGATAGAAGTCCGTTGTCGCCATCAGAGACAACACGGATTTGTAGCAAACATAATGTGAGAAACTGCAAAAATGACTTTAGCTCGTAGGTGCCGTATGTATGTGCCGCATCGTATGTGCTGACGATTTTTCCGGCGGCACATACGATGTCGTTTCCAATTACCTGCTCAGCGTCCCTTACATGGTTAAGCAGACGCTGCCCTTTCGCCGCATTGCAGCCATATAAAAATAATCGTCAAGCGTACCGATCTTCTTAAAGGCAAATATAGCGTGTGCAGTTTGTTTCACACTAAGGGGAAAACTCGGAATGTATTGCATCGCGATGCGGCAAGCAATGGAGTCGTGCGGCGGCAGCAGCTCGAGCAGGCGCACACGCTTGAGGGGCGGTGTTGTGATCTGCGTCGTCTGCTACGGCGGCGCGCGCTGGCCGCATTTTCGGGAAGCGTGGTACTGTCAGGGGCAGTGCACCGATTTCATCGGTACTGCGGGAACTGAGCTGATATTCTTTACTAAACGTTGTGCGTCGCCACACTCTGATCCTTCATTGGCGCTAATGGAGTTCCACAAACTTCTTTTGACAACATGGTTCATTTGTTCTTTCGAAGGGCCGGAGTACTGAGCGTGTGCACGTATATTTCTTCACTGTGTGTGCTACCGTAATGAGCAGCGACAAAACGCACCAAGATGTGCGCGCAACGTGCTCAGTCTTTGTTTGACTCGAAAGGAAAACAAAGCACTCAACAATGGGAGTCGAACACGGTGAAACAAACGGACACGATTAAATGAACGTTTTAGGTTCAGACAATGAGCTGGAAGTGATTTTTCTCGACAATCATTCGCTACACCAGACAGACCCTGCCCGCCGGTGGGGAATTGGACACGTCACGCTCGGAACTTCAGTTAGTATCTCGTCATGTCCCCAGCGGCAGCGATGACAGCGCTCATCCTGGAAGGCAAAAAAGTGTAGAATGACTTGATCAGGGATGTGTTCATTCGCTGCACGTCTCAGTCACTGACGATGGTGGATCGAAGCCTATCCTCGGGCGACTCATAGAGGGGATGTTGCGCCAGCGATACTTTCAACGAGCCCCAGACATTTTAAATGATGTTGGCGCCCGGGGATTGAGGCGGCCGCTCCAAGAGAGTGACTGCGCGCTCTTCTAGCAGTTCTTGCACAGCACGAGCAGTGTGGATCGGCGTCCTATCGCGTTAGAATATATAGTCGCCTTCCAGAAACGGGCCGTCACGAATGTATGGAATCAGTACGTCGTATATGACTGCCATGCAGCGATGAACTTACATTCGAGGCGTATCAGTGGGCGTCGCGCAACGCTTAGCAAAGAATACCGGCTCCTTTCACGCAGTAACGATGTGATCAGCGCCCTGCACCTGACAGTAGAACGTTTCTCGACAATGCGGCCAGCGTGCGCCGCCGTAGCAGACGACGCCGTTCAAGATCCCGCCCCTCGAGCATCTGCGCGAGCTGCTGCGCTTCGAGTTTTCCCCTAAATGTGAGAGAGACTGTACACCGCCCTTCGAAGGAAATGTCCACGCGCACACACCGCGCGCGGCGCGAAACGTGCCCAAACACGAGCAGTGCAGGAGGCAATCAAGGCGGCGCGAACGAGAGATGGGAGAGGGGTACCACCGGCTAATAGAATTTTGCTCCGCATGCGGCGCTCTCAACGCCGGCGCAGCAGCGCCGCTCTCGGTGCCGTTCTTGTCTATATGCTCATCTCGTTGCAATGTGTACTGCTCTTGCACTTGCTAGAGCCGTTGGCAGAAGCCATTCTTTTTTCAATACTTACTTATTAGGAAAAAAATATTCGGAATCAATATTAAAAAAAAGCATATACACAGAGCAAAAATTATGAAAGTACTATCAACATGCATTCAAACGTGGACAATTTCTTGACTGCTCCAGTACGTTGTTACGTTTCCAGGTTACGTTATGGTTCCAGGTTCAAGTGGCTTGGTAAAAACCGCTCCACTCAGGCTTGATCCAAAACGTTACACTTGGGACTACTTCATGCTAAGAAACCGGCTATAGAGCGATTGCACACGGCAGCTCCGTGTAATTACGTCCAGCAGGCGTTGTGATCGGTTCTTTGATGTTCGCGTTTAAATCTATGCTGATAGTAAAAAAAAAAAAGAAAATATGGACACAGACGGAAAGCAATGCCGGAAGTCAAGAAGCGTGAGTAGTGGCATTGCAGTGGGAGAGAGAAAGTAAACTCCGCAATAAACAACGAAGACATTTAATGAAATTCTTGATCCACAGGGATGTTTGCCAACTCAGTGAACGAGCCCCGCTTGCAGACAAGTTAATTTGTATGCTTTGACACAATATTCGAGGTAGCTTCGCTATAGCGATCTCCCTCTTGGTCTCGAATAATGCGAATAATGAACCGTTCCTCCGGATGATGGGGCTCCCGAGGAAACTTCAAACGTTCTTGGGCCGTACTTCATATATAAAATAAATGGATGGGTAAGCATTGAACTGTAAACACGATGCCCTGTATAGAGGAGCGAGATGATGATGGTGATGAAAAACTTTATCCCTCTTTAAAGGGAAGGGGGCAATAGAATAGAGGGTGGGCAGAAGAAGCGCAACAGCGGTTCAAGCCTATAGTTGCCGTCTATCATCTTTCTCGTGACTTTCACCAAAGCCGAACAATCGGAGACATAAGCTAGACTCTCGAAGAGCTGTCTTGCACCCAAGCGACTCCATGGCTCAGCGGACAAATTGCTAGCGTATAAACAACGCGGGCTTAGGACGCGTGGCTTCACGGACAGGACGGGGCTGGTGCCGCCCCAGGCAAAGGGGTGCTTAGCTGAGGAACGTAATTGTGTTTATTAGTCCTGCGTAGTTCCGGCTGACTCGATTACGCAGCCATCGGTCAGCAAAAGCGTTCTTTCCCTTCCTTCCGGACCCGTCACCGCCTCGCCATTGTAATCTCGCCCTGGCAAGCTGTCCCACATAGCTCTTCTTATACAGCCTGTGTATAGGTGCCTCGAATTTCCAGGCCAGGAGAACCAATTTTCTTGCAGAACAAAAGCATTGTTTAATTTTTTTTATCGCGCTTTGTGGCTTTTTTTTTGTGTGCACGAGAACGTGCCATCTATCAACAACAACGTGCCAACTGTCCATAGCTGTGACCAACGTGTGATTGAAATATATATATGTTCGGCTTCGGGGGCCATTGATTACTCGAACCACAGAAAATTGAGCTAGTTGCAGGGTGTCTACCAACCGGGAAAACCGGGAATTCTCAGGGATTTTGAATAATCTCGGGGAATACTCAGGGAAAACTCAGGGAATTTGGGCTTATATCAGGGAAAATTAGCTGTAATTCTATTGAAAGAGAACGAAAGTCGCGGTAATGCTGGCTCGCGTAACAGAAAGCGATTGTAACGACTAGGTCTTTCGACGCCGTGTCGTCGGCTGGAGGAGTTGCCAGTGTACAGTCAACGACCGACTTTCCGGACACGCGATAATTCGGACGTCTTCGAGGCACCACCGCGTACACCATAGTCAATGTATAAGAATGTCTGAAATTTCGGACGCAAGAACCCTTCGCCGTCCGATTTTCCCGACTTCTTGCTATGACCGCATGTCCGACACGGCATTAATCAAAACCATCACTGCCGCCGTTTTGATTACCTCGGCACCGCGGTAAACGCTAGGCCTAGCTTCTTGCCGTTCGGCGCCGTGTTTTTGACAGAAAGAATTCGCCGCTATAAGCAATGGCACCGACTCTGTCTTTGCGGTCCTCGCGGTTGGCTTCAAAGCTCGAAAAACACGGCGCGTTACATAACGTTGGTTCCTGAAGATCAGATTCGCCTCAATACGGAAATGATACGCGGTGAAACATACGCAAAAGTCTTGCAGTGAAGCATAACAACTGTGGGAAGGGGCAATTGACACGAGACACGGTGTCTATTCCTTAATTATACACGCGCCCACTCTCCATCTCTTGTCACAGTACGAGCACCGATATGCCTAATAAGTGTACTGGTAGGCCTTTTGGGATGTGCCTGTGGCGATTTGAGCCCTTAACGGCAGTAAAAGACATGCATTCATTTTTTCGAACTGCTCGATTTTACGGACGTTCTCGCGGCCCCTAGGGAGCCCAAAAAATTGGACGTTGACTGTACAACTGACGAAGAGGATGCTTCAAATGGTCCGTCTGTTGCAGAGGTAGCACTCTCCGCAATGCGATCGATGAATTCACACAAGAGACGTCGCCTGTATACTTGTCGACGCAGTAACCCGGACAGCCATAGAAATTCAGGAGAAATGAACCCGAGCTGAACCTCTGGTCGAAGCAGTTCGGAATGCTTTTTCCAAAAAAGTTTCAGTTCAGGTCCAGTTCCAAGATGGCGAAAAATCGGTTCGGTCCGGTTTAGATCGGGTTCCGGTTCGGCTGTAACTGGTGGTTCAACTTCGGTTTTCGGTTCAGTTCTGGTTCGGCTCGACAGATGGAGTGCGATCGCAGCAAGTTGATAGCGCGCCGTTAGAAACGGACACGAAAGGAGGGGTTGAGGAGGGGGGGGGGGGTCGAGACCAAGGAAGCTTGGCTTTAAAATACCATGGTCAGAAAGTCTAACGGGAAGGAACAACGATGTTCTTTCAGCTCGCGCCTGCTGCAGAAACTCACGAGGTAATAAATGTGATCGCTATAAAGGCCCATTCCTCTCGAGACGGGGACTTGGAACAGGATCGGTGCGAGCTTATGCCCTCTGATTGGATATCTGAGAGCCAGTTGAATAGCTGATCCTCCAACAGTCTCAGTTTCCTCCTTTGTGCGTATTAGTAAAGACATGATAAAACAACAGCAAAACCAACCGCCGCAACGATAAGGACCTGAAAGAAAATATTAAAAAGGAACAAACGCGTTTTTTTTTTGCATGATCGCTTTCTTCTCCAACCCTCTCAATCTCGGGTTTCAGCCATAAACATGCTTCTTGTATTTTGAGGCCATTGCTACTATAGCCTCGCTTCCAGGCTTAATTTTAGCCGGTGGCGGTCTCTTTAAACGACCGGCTTGAGCGACCATAATGCCGGCTCGAGCAGCGAAAAGTGTGCGCGCCGGACCTATTGATGGTTCTCGGGCCGGAATGTTTTTGTACCCATTGTGTCAATCGCAGCAGAGTTCTCTTTCGATATCACAGCCTCCGAGTGCCGAGTTCGAATTTCACGAAGGCGATTAACCCGCCTGTATCATCTTTCTTCATTTTTCAGTGTGCCGATACGCTGTCGTTATCATGTCGACATTTGCGTCTTTTTCGATCATGTAGGACCATCAAGTGCGTTAGTGTACGTAAAATGTTTTCCTTCTTTCATTTCACTTTATCAGGGGGTTCCCAACCCATGTATCAGTATTGCGAAGCGACAAACCGTTGCTCAAATTTCCAATACATTAAACTTTATGAAACATAAGTAGCGGCACTGGGCTAAACTAGGCGAGCTTAGGAGAGTGCCGTCGTTATGTCTTATATCTTACTGCAGCCCCTATTTTATCGAACTCGCTTAACAAAGCCGCACGCGAAAAGGTTATTGAAAGCCGCTGAAGTTTATTGGCGCAGGTCAGAGACAGCCTCTGAAAATTGGCGTTCCGTAGGCCGTTCTTTCGTCTTGCCGTGAGCTGATTACTTACGCCCATTTTGCTTCGTCCACTCAAGGACTCAATAAAACTTGGAGTAGCGTCTATAAATTCAAGCACCTGGTTTGCCGCATTTAATTACTCTAAAGGGCACAGTACGCTAATGCAGCGATAAACTGCCTGGTTCACGTCCGATTCTTTTGAAGATTTCTTAAAGATTGCAGCACCTCTAGAAGAAACGTTTTGCTAAGAACGTGCTGTCGTAATATTTATGAAAGGCAAGACACGAGCGCGTGCCATACAGCCTCAACGACCAACGGCCGCCACAGGAAACTTGCGCAGAAACTCAACTGGTGTTGTCTGCGCATGCGTAAGCATTGTGCCATTTGCTCATCGCTACACAGCCGGGTATCATTATCAATCTTCACAAACTTGATCCGACCTCTGTAAATACTCATCAACCCTTATTGGTCCTTATCAACATTACCAGGCTTGATCCGACCTTTATCGACCCTTATCGGTCCTTATGAGAATTGCTCCGACCATTATAAGCCCTTATCGCTCTTTATCACCTCATACATCCGAGTCTAGCCATTACCGAATGTGATGAGACCAATTCAACCTCTCATCACTCCTTATCATACTTATAAACTTATTTACTGCTTATATGCCTGTGATGCACGACGCGAAACGTATGGGCCTTCAGAGATCGGTCGCATTTCGGTCGGTGAAGGAAAGCCTCAACGGAAGGCGCCGTTCGCGACCACCGAGACCCATCGGGGATGTGGCGTCTTTGGCAAAACCTTTTCGCAGAATCGCCATTTTCCTAATGTCTACAATGCTCCTAGTCGACTCTGCATGACCTAGAGTTGGCTTTTATTCCACCACGCTGAGCAGCTGTAAATGTTAGCCGCTGAGTCGAGTTCATAATTAAAAATTTTCTTTATATTAGGGCTTAAACAATGTCCCGGCCGTTGAACTGAATTTATAACTAGCACGTCGCGGTTAGCTTCAGCCCATGCGCTTTTATTCATGCTCTGCTTTGCTGTTGTCAAAAAGAATGCGAAAGAACAAAACACGTTATTTGTCATTTGATATTCGAACATTTATGGCAGTTTGCCCATATTCACGCTGTTTAAGTTAAACCTGCGTACAAGCTAGGCAATGCATTAGTAAAGGAGCAAGCTTGTCCTCCGGGACCAAGTGACAGTTGTAGAAAAACATGAGTACATTTTACACGGAATATCTTACGCTGAGAGGTGCACTGGTATAAATGTAATTTACTGGTCTAGACGGGTGAGTTTCGTTTCAAACGACGTTTACAATGTATTATAAGAGACTGCGGGTGGATTAGATTGTTGTGCACTATGATAGTAAATTCAGGCTGACGCTTCCCGGAGCTCCGCAGCTCCTATGTAGAAAAGATCGATGCGAGTGCACTATTCGCATAAAGTGAACAGATTTCATATGGGCAAATAACGTGCAACGAAGGGCGATACAAAATCTGCCTCGTGACAGCACACCCAGTGCGTCTCGGACGAGCCTAGCCCTCGGTTACAGCGTGCGAGGCTCCCTCGCCTCGTCTACAGCTGGAGAGAGCCCTTATCCTATAGGATAAGGGTGCGATGGCCGCTTATATGCCCACCATCTTAAAGCGTGATCTGGCAACCGTGCAGCGAGAGTGACACTATTTATGCGGCCCTTCGTTGGTCTCTTCCGGCATCATACACCTGACATCGGGCATCAGCCTCACCATCGGCCAGGTCTATATGGCTGCAACACTGCTGCATCCCTGTGGTGCAAAAAAAAAACCTGCAAACGAGATGAACCTTGTGAGGTGCGCGTATTTGATCGCTACAACGCCGGACAAAATGGTAATCGGACAAAGGGAGCTGGCGAAAAAATTACAATGATGATGCACGAACGTTATGCTACACTGAAGATGTATGGCCAGCGTATGCGTGAGGAGGGGCATTTAACTAGCACCAAACGAATTTATTACAAAACAGCACACGTATGTAATGTAACCCCAAGCACACTGTCCTCCCGAACATGAATTCAATGGAGCTAAATTCACCCGAGAATCATACTTTAGCTTGAATGCAAAGAGCGCATACTGCCTTCATGCTAAATGTGAACACCCCCCCCCCCCTCCCCTCTCTTCCGACGCAATATAGCTGTAAAAGACGAATTTTACAGATTCAGAGGCCTTAAATACTCTGCGTTTGTTCACTCTTTTCGAATAGGAAAGACTAACTGAGTTATATGCAAAAGAAGCGTGAGCTCTAAAGAAACAACCTTCTCTACGCCTTAAAGTGAGCAGTCACTAATCATTCCAGTTAACCACTCGGCCTGTGAGAAGGTGAACAAGTCTTGTCTTCTTATTAAGCTTGCATTCTTGTCTGTTCTTTCTCAAATTACCGCAGGTTCAGCTCATCGCTCTTTTACAAGCGCCACATGAACAGAAAAGGAAAGCTTAGCAAATTGTGTGATCAACGATAATCTTGGGCGAAAAAATTGTCTGCGATACAAACCGGAAGCTGCAAGTAATTGAGTTATTAGAGAACGGGTACGTAGAAAACAAGTGAGTAAGGGGCGAGAAGCCTAACGCAGCCGCCGTGTATTGAACACGGTCTTCCTAGCTGCCGTATTGCAGTTTTCAGTGCTTCCCTTTGAGTTAGGCTGGAACAACGATGCTCCTTTCAACGTGGTATAGCAGCGTATACTGTACATTGGAGATACTTCTTATCGGTCTCCGCTTCGCGAGCTTACCAATCTTAAGCCATGCACGTTGTCGAATATAACAACTAAGGTCGTCTTGAGCCCTGTACAAAGGACTCTAATTTCCGGCATCTTGCCACGCCGTATCAGATCAAACGCTGTGAGTAAGGTTATGAAAGTACCAGCAAACACGAAGTAATATTAGAAGCTCCGAAATACGAGACAACACGTTTTCTGAAGAGCTTTTTCTAATGATTAGCTAAAGAAGCGAAGAATAAGAGAGCAATGTTAGACAGGTGGAAGTTCCTCATAAGAATAATAATAAGCAGTTTATTGGGTGAACACACAACCT
The DNA here is from genome assembly GCF_038994185.2 of Dermacentor albipictus. Lineage (NCBI taxonomy): Eukaryota > Metazoa > Arthropoda > Arachnida > Ixodida > Ixodidae > Dermacentor > Dermacentor albipictus. Next base: position 395,562,786 of record NC_091821.1, read on the forward strand.
CAGCTGCTTATACGGATCTCATGATTCCAAGAGAGGTGAGCGACAACTTATTGCTTCCATTTAGTGAGATAACGTTAGAAAGCTTAATAAATGGGCTAAAGTTATCGTGCTAGCCTTTATTTCTCCTAGTCGGAGCAAGAGGTTAGGAAAATCTTATGAAGCAGATTTAGTGCGAGAAAAGAGTCTTCAAGCTGTAGTTAAAGTTGTTTCGGAGTTGGTGCTTTCGCATGGGTGGCAGACTGTACGGCGCAGCGCCGACTATTTATGCGTATACGTTGCGGTCTCTTGTTCGAATATGCAATATGCCTCATGTCTGGTTTGGGAGAAGATAATTCAGAGTGGGACATCTCGACTTTTCTCCCCCTTTCTATAAACTTCGCTTTTCATAACCGTAGAAACGGTAGGCGTCATTTTATTATTTCGCGAACAGGAAAGCCTTTCCACGGTGTATGAGTGGGCGAACTGGTCCCTAAAGAGTCGTCTGAGAAAGCCTGCGTACTTTCTCTTCTTGTTTCTGTAGAGCTAGGCACTTTCTTTCATTTCATTGTATTTTCGCCAGGAACGGAACGGGAGGCTTTGAAAAATGGAAATGTTTTTCAGAAAGCTCTACGCAATCTTAAGTTCGTGCCACGGGGTTCTTATTCACTCGCTAATTAAGAGATGCTTCACGTTTTGCTCATGCTAAGCGTAAAGACAGAGAGGAGAGAGGAGCGAAGCGAAATTTACCCGCCTAATACGTACAATATTTTTTTTCTTGTTCTTTTTCATCCTCTTTCATATAGTGGTTCCTCGGATCCTAACGAGAACCCAGTCGGCACGAAGATATAGTATATGAACACCACTCCCAACTTGCGTATACGGTTTAGTTCCAACAGTTTTGCTTATATAGGTATTATTCGTTGAACGAATCGTTGCTCCAGCTATTCATATTCATTTTTGAGCAGCTGAAAGCAATTGTCTTGAGAAACGCGTGCCTTCGTTTGCGAAGGTATTAGCAATTTTAGTTATCTACAGTACATAACTGCAATCACCTCACCTGCAGTCGCAACACATATTGCTCTTCACCACCATTAAATTTACATGCCATTGTATATTACGCGCTATATCGCATTTGAAGACTTGCAATGCGATTGAGAGACGCGGTCCAACCTCCCAGATAGAAATCATCAAAGTAATTATTTATTGTTTTATTTGTTTGACGACGCAGTAAACTTACGAATATCAGCGGTGCCTATATATGTATATATATATATATATATATATATATATATATATATATATATATATATATATATATATATATATATATATATATATATATATATATTATAGAAAGGTGGTTAACTGCAGCTGACGGAAATTGACGACATCTGGTGTTCCGTCATGTCACGTTCTTTACAGTATTTCTTATATTCCGCTTAATTAGCTAATTAAGTAATATCAATTATGCAAACTTTTTAACATACACTATAGGGCCAAGTGCGTCTCGTTGCGTTGCAGAGGGGATTCAGAAGCGACCGATCCAATTTTTTTTTTTTTTTGTGGCAGCGTGCACGCTCCACGGCGATTTGCTCTCCGCTTTCTCCTTCGTGCGCGCTAGATTGAGCCACGATCATCGGCTTCCCTCGTGTGCTTTCACTCGCGCGTACATCACACAGCGCGCGGCGACGGCGTTATCGCCCTTGGACTTTGTGCGGTGCATCACGACGACGCCGACGCCGACGGCAAGAATGCGCCTGGAGCGTCCATCTAATTGTTATCGCAGTGAAAGAAGAAAACAAGCGCTCCTCTCTGTCTTCATGCTTAGTGTGAGCAGAACGTAAAGCATCTCTTAATTAGCGGGTGAATAAGAATCCCCGTGCCACCAGCTTAACATTGCATAGAGCCTTCCGAAAAACATTTTCAATTTTTAAAGCTTTCCGTTTCGTGGAGAGTTGTCTGGTGGGAACACAGTGAAATGAAAGAAAATGGTTAGCTCTGGTGAAGAAAGAAAAGAAAGTACGCATACTTGTTTAGACGAGTCTTTAGAGAATTTTCCGCCCTTTCATACACAGGGGAAAGGCTCTCCTGTGTGCGGAATAATAAATCGCGCTTACCGCTTTTACGGTTATCAAAAGCGAAGTGAAGAGAAAGGGGGAAACACAGTCGAGACGTCCCGCTTTGAATTATCTTCTCCCAAACCAGAGATGAGCCATATTGCATGTTCGAATAAGAGTCCGCAACGTATGGGCATAACTAGTAAGCGCTGAGCCGTACAGTCTGCCACCCATGCGAAAGCACTAACTTCGAAACAACTTTAACCCCAGCTTGAAGACGCTTTTCTCGCACCAAATATGCTTCATAAGATTTTGCTAACTTTTTGCTCCGACTAGGATGATGATGATGAAAAACTTTATTTATCCCTCTTTAAAGGGAAGGGGGCAATGGAATAGAGGGTTGGGGAGGAACTACTTGAAGTAGGCCTCCTTTATCCTCTCAGCCCACTCCAGGATGGCCTCCTGAAGATCGGGCCTGGAGCTGCGCAAGGCAGCCTCCCACTGCTCTTCACTAGATATTAACTGCTTGAGGAAAGGGGGAAGGGGGTGCTTAGGGCACCCCCCATGATGTGGTTTAAGTCTGCTTTGGGAGAGACACAGAATTTACAAGAGGGAGAAAGGTAAATGGCGGGATGAATGCGGTGGAGGAGGTAAGGGGACGGAAAGGTGCGAGTCTGCAGCTGTCGCCACAGAACTTCACACCTACGCGGGGATTTGCCCATGAGTGGCGGAAAGGTTAAGCGGTCTAATCGGTAGTGGGTGCAGATGTCGTGGTAAGTAATAAGTCGATCCCGCGCTGTAAACGGTGCCTCCTCCGTGGCGAGGTCCGACACATCTGATGCCTGAGCCCGGACAGTAAATCCTCGGGCACTGGCATGAGCCGCCTCGTTTCCGGCAAGGCCCGCATGCGCGGGAGTCCAGATTAATGCCACAGTTTGGTGTAAAGGATGGGCCAAGAGGAGAGAAAGGGCTGGCTTAGAGACCCTACCCGCTCCGAAGTTATGTATGGCTGCTTTGGAGTCGCTAACGATAACTGATGAATTTGGAATTGTGAGGGCCAGGGTGGGTAGCTTCCTCCGCCTCCTCCGAGGAAGAGCCAGGAATGGAAGCGGCCGCAGCGACCTGGCCGTGAGAGTTTATGACTGATATTGCGTAATGATTTCTGTTCCCATATTCGGCGGTATCGACATAGAGCACGTCTTTAGAGGTGGCGAATTGTTTTTGGAGAGCCTTTGCTCGTTGCCTCCTGCGCTGTTTGTGATGCTCAGGGTGCATGTTTTTAGGAAGTGGGGGGATGCAGAGGTTCTCGTGTATGTGATGTGGAATGGTGTATTTAGTCTTGATGATGGGTGCCGGAGTGAGAGAAAGGGTTTGTAGAATGTGTCGACCTGTTGCGGTGTTAGAAAGTCTGCTATATTGGGATGTGAGGTGGGCTTCTGTGAGTTCAGTAAGTGTGTTGAAAGTTCCAGTAAGCATTAGCCTATCGGTGGAGGTACGTATGGGGACTCCCAGAGCGAATTTATATATTTTGCGTAAAAGAGTGTCGATCTTATCTGATTCTGATTTAAGGAAATGTAGATATGGTGTTGCGAATGTAATCTTACTGATAACGAAGGCCTGAATCAAGCGGAGAAGTTCGGCCTCCTTTAGTCCGCCATGTTTATTGGAGACTCGCCCTAGAAGGCGCAGGGTGTGATCGACTGTAGTGTGGAGTGTATGTAGGGTATATGTGTTGAGCCGGTTGCTTTGAATGTGTAAGCCAAGCACCCGGAGCCTGTCCACTCTAGTAACGGGGATGTGGTTTAGGATGACCTCTATACTAGACATGTGTTTTCCGGACCCCCGGTGGGATGGCAGAAGTAGCAGCTCGGATTTTTGAGGGGAGCATGTGAGATTCATAGCCCCGGCATGAGCCACGACGGCGTCTGCTGCGGCCTGTAGAGTGTCTTGAATCTCTCCATCGGAACCGCCAGTCATCCAAAGAGTGATGTCATCGGCGTAGAGTGAAAACTTGAGATCGGGAATAGACCGCAATGCTTGCGCCATCGGCATCATAGAAAGATTAAAAAGAAAAGGGGACAGCACTGAGCCTTGGGGCGTGCCGTAGCTACCTAAAGCGTATGAAAGGGATTGCTCTGTGCCTATGTGTATCGTTGCGGTACGGTTGGATAGGAAGGTAGATATGTAGTCATATGTCTTTCCGCCAATCCCAATGAGATTAAGCTCTCGGAGGATGGCGGAATGTGAAACGTTATTGAAAGCTCCGTGGACGTCCAGACTGAGAATTGCCTGCGTATCTAGACTGCTATTAGGTGTAATGATGTCATGCTTCATTCGAAGCATGATATCTTGGCATGACAGAGATTTTCGAAAACCTACCATTTCTGATGGATAAAGATTGTTGTCCTCCATGTATTTACTAAGTCGGTTGAGGATGACGTGTTCGAGTGTTTTACCTAGACAAGAGGTTAGTGATATAGGCCTGAGATTAGAAATGTTGAGTGGTTTGTTTGGCTTTGGGATAAAAATTACCCTGGCATCTTTCCACGAACTAGGGAGGGTGCCTGTGTCAAAGCAGTGATTGAAGTACGCCGTGATGGCTGTGACAGAGTTGTCGTCTAGATTGCGGAGTATTTTATTGTTAATAAGGTCGGGGCCTGGTGCTGACATTGTGCGCAGGGTGGCGAGGGCATGGCGAACCTCTGCTTCCGTGATAGCGGCGCTAAGTAGCTCGTTGGGTTCGCCAGTATATTTTGGCATGTCATACTTCTGAGCGGGAGGCAGATGTTTATGGCGGAGGTCATCGAAGAATCCGTTGAGATTGTTTTTGTGTGCATGTAGCAGTTCGTTTATGCTATGGTTGTGGCGTGTGCGCGATGTGGTAGGGTCTAATAAGTGTCGCAAGAGTTGCCATGTGCGCTTGTTATCGAGGTTGTCATGCATGCTTTCACATACCTGGCCCCACTGCTGGCAGGCCAGTTGTGTGGCGTACTCCTGGATCTGAAGGTCTAATTTGGCAATTCTGAGTCTTAGTTTTCGGTTGAACCGTTGCCTCTTCCACCGTTTGAGAAGAGACTCTTTGGCTTCCCACATGTGTAGAAGCTTGGAATCAACCGTAGTGAGAGCGGTTTCGGGGGGCAGAGTGGTAGTGTGCGTCTGGGCGTCTGAGTGTAGTTGCTGAACCCATTCTGAAATGTCTTGAATGTTTGTGGGAGCTGATATCTGGCGGGCCTCTCGAAAATTGTCCCAATTGGTAAGGCTGAGGCGTTTGGGTGCAAAGGGTTTGTGTTTGAATTGTAGTGTGATGGTAATGATGTAATGGTCGCTACCGAGGTTAACTTGTGAGTTGTGCCATGTGACGTGTTGGATTCTGTGTGTAAGCGTAAGATCGGGGGAGGTGTCCTTAGCTACGCTATTGCCTAGCCTGGTTGGCGCATCGATGTCGTTATGTAATGTGAGTCTGTGGTCTTGTATGTGGATCCATAGGGCTCTGCCCTTAGGAGTAGAAACGGAGTGACCCCACAAATGGTTGGGTGCGTTGAAATCTCCAAGGATTAGGAGGGGGTGGTGGGTGGCAGCGGCAATAGCTTGAGCGAAAAGGGAGTCAAAGCGGTGATGTTTGTCTTGTGGACGGCTATAGATATTGAGAATGTAAAGGCCAGGTGCATTATTTTTGCGAGGAATAATTTCTAGAAAATCGTGCTCTATATCGACGCTGTCGAATTGGGAGTGATTGGCAGTGAGGTGCTTTTGCATAAGAATTGCCGTATCGGGCCGGGAGACCTTATTGTTCTGATAAACATTATAACCTGGAAAGCTGATTAGTCCGTGAGTTTCCTGAAGCGCAATGACAGCTGGGAGATTAGAAGAGGAGGCTAGAAACTGCTGGAGGTGTGCTTTCTTTTTTCGAAACCCCCTACAGTTCCACTGCCACACTTCAAACTCGGAGCGGGTCGGGTTATTGGCCATTGTTAAGCGGAGCTAGTGGGGAGGCGGATCGAGTAGGTGCAACTATGTTAGGGTGATTCGCGGTGACTCCAGCTATCCAACTTGTAGTTTGTTGGATGTGTGCTTGTACGAATTCAATAAATTTGTCGAGCTTTTCATTCCTGGATGTGTAATCTGTATTGATTTTTTCAATTGCAGTGAGTATATTATGAAATTTAGTCTCCAAAGTGGTTAGCCTGTCGTTATAATTTAAGATTGTCTCGTCCAGGGTGTCCTCTGATCGCGGAGTGCTCGGAGTTTTACGTTTGTTCGGGGGAGGGTGAAGCGGTTCCCGTTCAGTGGAAGGGCTAGTGTCCATGGGGCGGTGGGAAGAGGTTTCAGGTAGGGCTGATGGATGATGAGTCGAAAGGGTCGTGTTAGAGAGAGGGGCTTCAGAGGTTGAAGTAGAGGGGTGACGAGATTGGAGTTCTAATTTAAGTCTTTGAATTTCGGCTTTTAGAATTGTATTTTCTTCAAGGAGGGATTCATTATTAGCAGTCTGGTTTGAGGAGCAGCTGGAAGAGGCTACCTTAGCCCAGCTTACCTGGGGTGGGTTGCGCGAGGAGTTGGCGAGAGTAGGGCTTGATGATAGAGCAGGCCAGGCGACGTCTTGGGTTGCGTAGCCAGGCCCGCGGTCCTTGCTTTTGCTGCGACTTCTTCGCCGGCTTGAGTCACGAGTGCGGTCGAGACTGGGAGTTCGGTTGGTGGGTGAAGTGTCTTGTTTATGCCTGGGACGTGTAGGGCGTGGTTTGAACCTTTGTTTGCACAGTGAGGAGCCGGTTTGATGGTTTCCGTTGCACACAACACATATCGGGTCACATTCATGATCCATGGGTGCGTCTTTCATTCCACACTTGGGGCAGAGTGTGTCGGTGGCACTAGTGCAGACGTCCTGGCGATGACCAATCCCGCGGCATCGGGTGCAGGCTTCTACCTTCTGCCTGAAGGGGCGGCATCGAAGTGAACAGCCGTCGTAGTTGACGTAGAAAGGGATGATCTTGCCTTGGAATATGACCATGATGGTTTCAGTATTGCCCAGGCGTCGTGCTCCCCCAATAATCAATGTTGCGTTGCATCTGCGGAGGGTTGAGGCGATGCCATCTTCTGAGTAATCTGGGGGCAAGTGAATGCATCCTCTGCAGGTATCGATGGGATCAGCCACATGTGTGGCGACTTCGTAAGGGTTACCATTGAATTGCAGACTCTGGATGTTGTGGTAGAGATCTGCACGTTCCATGTCTGGTGTGCTGATTAGAACGGTATTGTTGATGGTGTTGACACGAATTTGGTCAGAACTGGTGCGGTCGGTGATGGGGAGCCCCGCAGCCTTGAGGATGACTTGTCTGAGGATGCATGCATGGATTCCAGCGCAGTTGAGGCCCCCACGAACTCTTAGGATGATTTTATAATCGCTGCGCGGCAGCGGCGGGGGCTTCGGTTCTGCTCTTGATTGAGTCCTATGAGCCACTGTGGGGTATGCTGGTGGCGAAGGATGCTGACGCTGTTTCGAGAGGTTATCGTGGATCTCGCGCCAGGTGCGCGTGCCATCGCGCTCCGTTCCTGCGCCCATGCTAGGCGGAGCTAGGCCCAGCAGCGAGACGGTCAGCCGAGAGCCCTAAAAAGGGCTGCGGCTCGCGTAAGGGACGTCGGAGTTGCTAAAGGAACTGTCAAGAAGTGCCGATAACACTCACATAGGTCCAGACAGGAAATCAGGCTCTTGAAGCGATTGGGTAGGCACAAAACGAAAAAATGCAGGAGCAGAGGCAACATGCGACCGCTCGCACCGTCGTCTTCTTCTCGCCCTTCTCCGACTAGGAGAAATAAAGGCTTGCACGATAACTTTAGCCAGTTTATTAAGCTTTCTAAGGTTATCTCACTAAATGGGAGCAATAAGTTGTCGCTTACTTCTCTTAGAATCATGAGATCAGTATAAATAGCTGAGATGGCGTGTTCACCCAATGAGCTGCTAATTATTCTTTTTATGAGGAACTTCCGCCTGTATAACATTGCTCTTTTATTCTTCGCCTCTTTAACTAATCATTAGAAAAAGCTCTTCAGAAAACTTGTCGTCTCGTATTGCGGAGCTTTTATTACTTCGTGTTTGCTGGTTCTTTCATAACCTTACTCACAGCGTTTGATCTGATACGGCGTGGCAAGATGCCGGAAATTAAAGTCCTTTGTACAGGGCTCAAGACGACCTTATATTCGAGACTATGCATGACTTAAGATTGATTGGTAAGCGCGCGAAGTGGGACCAGATATGAGGTATCTCCAATGTACAGTACGCTGCTATACGACGTTGAAAGGATCGGTGTTGTTACAGCGTAACTTGAAGTGAAACACTGAAAACTGCAATACGTCGGCTAAGAAGACCGTGTTCAACGCAGGGCGACTGCGTTAGGCTTATCACCACTTACTGATTAGTTCTTTTAAAGTAGCCGTTCTATTATAACTAAATTACTTTCAACTTTTGGTTTGTATCGCAGACAATTTGGTCGCCCAAGATTATCGTTGATCACACAATTTGCCAAGCTTTTTTTTTTTCTTCATGCGGCGCTTGTAAAAAAACTATGAGATGAACCTGCGGTAATCTGAGAAAAAAACAGACAAGCACGCAATCGTAACAAGAAGACAAAACTTGTTGACCTTCTGACAGGTCGTGTGGTTAACTGGAGTGATTAGTGACTCGCTCACTTTAAGGCGTAGAGAAGCTTCTTTCTTTTAGCGCTCACTCTTCTTTTGCATGTAATTCGGTTATGCTTGCCGATTCGAAAGGAGTGAACAAATTCAGAGTATTTCAGGTTCCTGTTTCTGGAAAATTCGTCCTCGATAAGTATATTGCATCGGAAGGGAGATGAGGGGTGGGGGGGGGTACTCACTTTTAACATGAAGGCAGTATTCAAGGTAGGGCATGATTCTCAGGGCACTTAGCTTCATTGAATTCATGTTCGAGAGGGACAGTGTGGTTAGAGTTACATTATATACGTGTGCTGTTTTGTAATACTTCGTTTGGTACCAGCTAAATGCCGTGCGTCTCGCATACGCTCATGTTGAATCTGCAGTGAATCATCGTGAATCATCGTGAATCATCGTCGCAAGTTTTTCCGCCAGCTCTCTTTGCCTATTTTTGTCCGGCATTGTACCGATCAAATATGCGTACCTCACGCGATTCATTTTAGTAAGTTTTTTGCACCACAGGGATGCGGCAGTGTCGCAACGATAGACCCATGACCAATGGCGAGGCTGATGCCTGACGTCAGATCTACGATGTCAGAAGAGACCAATGAAAACCCACAGAAATTATAGTAGTCTCGCAGCATGATCACCAGAATATGCTTTGAGGTGTTGGACATATAAGCTACGATCGCACCAGGCGAAGGATTCTTATTTCCAGCCATAGACGAGGCGAGGAAGCCCCGCATACTGTAACCATGGGCTAGGGCCGTGCGAGTCGCTCTACATTGCCTGTCACCATGCAGATTTTATATCGCCCTTCGTTTTAAGCGCCGGGCGCTTAAAATTTTGCATTTGTGGCAGTGCAAATCGTTCATTAGTTGCGCGACTGTCACGTCACCAGCGTTGCGAATTATACCTCTGATCTGTCCCTTGCGCATGGCCTCGTACGCTTCGAAAGGGACTGCCTATCCATTGACTGGAAGAGAATCGAGTGTGAGAACGGCATCCCGAACTCGAATTTCAACGGTGTCAACAGCTATTTTATTACTGCGGTTCAGGTATCGCCTTTGAAACACTGGACGTGCTAGTTCCTCTTCGGTCTCCATAAATGCTCGGATGTGATTATTTATGACCCTGTCGATGCGGCACAAGGTGTTCATCCATGATTCTGCACGGCTATTTTGGTTGAAGAATCACAGTGCGGTGGTAGGCGGGACGCTTATTCATTTTTCTTGCGTTATAGGTACTGGAAGACACTAACAGGGACAAAGCGAACACTGGCTGTTAAGAGGACATGAAATGTCGGGGGAGCGCAATTCGTGTCCCGTGACTGCCTGTATATCACTGCCGCAAATGCCCCGCGCCACTTCGTGTGCTCTTTACAACCGGTGCTCGTTTCGTCAGTTAGTGCCTTCCAGTACATGGTGCAAGAAAAATGAATGTAGTCCAACTTGACCAAAATCATCGCTCTTCTAAATGCCGGGCACTCTACGGCTGCATTTATGTTTTAAACTGCCCTCTGTGTTGCAGGGCTTATTGCGTCAACGGCTGAAACCTTGCCCACTTGACGCGTCTCGAGGGAAATCCTCAGGATCAGAATACTCATAACATGGTCGTTGACTGCCTGTCTGTTCTGTACACACTTTTCGGGAACGCTCCGAGCTGGGTCCGGAAGAGACGCCACGTAGGATGCTTTAGTTACTGGCATAGACGCTGATGCTGACAAATATGCGCCACGGGATCGTTCCTGACCGTTTTTCATTGTTGAAATAATTCGAGTGATAGACGGAGGTTCGTTGAACTTGCCTTCTATGCGCTGAAGGTTCTCGAGGTTCGAGAGCGGGATGAATGGGTTGCTGTGCGGCTCGAGCAACGTCCTCGGAGAAGCGATGGCGCTCGTGATGGCGGTGGGCCTGTTGGTTAGGCCTAGCTCTCCAGGTGCGCCTTCCGGTTCTTTGGAGATTTGCAACTCCGTGTACTGTGGTAGAGGGTCGCCAAAAGGCGTCTCCCAGTTGTCGGGGGACGCCATGGAGCAGTCTATAACACCGGCGATGCGAGCCCAAGGCCCGGCGCAGCGGTAAAAGGTTTCGTACTCCTCGGAGCTGCCGCGGCAAGCTTGTGTTCGTGCTATTCGGCCGTCTGGGGAGGTATTTAGTAAGCGTCCACCTAGTGGACATCTGCATTTCATCTCCAGTTGTAGTTCTGATTGGCTGGGCAGAGCTGCGCGTCCGCAGGGCCGAAGCGCCACAGCCAATCAGCACTTCAGCAGCAGACGAAATGGACACGCCCACTAGGTGGACTCTTACAGAATACCTCCCCTGGGGGCGAATCCTTAATTGGAGTAGCAATTACCTCTGCATGTGACCACTGGCGACGACAACCTACGACAGTGATCTTCCGTGACACGGATGTGTTCATGGTCGATTCACTTGTCTGCACTGTGCTCGGCTCTACAAAAAAATGGAACCAGTCTCATGGATCGAGAGAACCCGTATGCCGCTTAGTAAGCGAGAGCCATTCAAAAAAGTTTGTCATATTAGTATAATGTGAGAATTCCGCCCACTGTCGTTGCGGGCTGGTCTGCGCCACGTTCTTTTGCCTCGAATCATCATTTTATTGGCCTTCTTGCTGTCTGCATGCAACAGTTTTGCAAGCCGCTGCCAGCTATCGCATTACAAAGCGGTCCTGAAACCACGACCTGCATCAATTTCATAGCGTCGCGACCACCCGCCGCTGTGGCTTAGCGGCTATACGGTTTTGCGCTGCTAAGCGCGAGGTCGCTGGATCAAATCCCGGCGGCGGCGGCCGCATTTCGACGGGGGCGTAATGCGAAAACGCCCGTGTCCCGTTGTCACGTGTATCGGGAGCACGTGAAGAATACCCTGGTGGTCAAACTGAACCCCTCTGAGTGCTCCCCCCCCCCTCCCCGCCCAGCGCTATGGTGCCTCAAATCAAATCGCTGTTTTCGCACGTTAAACTGCACAACTCAACAGCGTCGCGACCAATATGGAGCGGTACTTAATGTTCATCGGCGCAGGCATATGTGCGCAAAGTAAACTTAAAAACATCGTGAAGAAGCCTCAGCACGTCTCACTTTTATGTCTGCGCAGGGTGTAACTCATTTGCTCCCTCGCTTAGTACACTCGCTTCAGCCACGATTAAACCAAATCCTTCGACGCATATTTGTGGGCTAAGCGAGAGGCACATATATGCTTTCGATAATGGAACGACCTTGTTTCATAGTTGGTCGCTAGAAGAGAGGTCCTATGGGCGCTGCCGGATACAAACCTCCAATCACACACATTTCTTTCCCTGGACGAGGCAATCCCGCACTGATGACGTACGACTTCGTCTTGATATATAGGCCCAAAAAATAACTGTAAGGTTCCTTGCTCCCTTCATGTATATACTTACTGCTATATACAGCGTTCTTTTGCAAAACAGGATGTCGCGGTCTGGAGTCAAGGCCGCGGCGACCTCATTCTCACAGTTTTCAGATGGCGTATATAACGACCTTGTAGGCGGCTCAATGGGAACGTTAAAGGACTGCCCGGCAGAAAGAAGATAATCGGGAGCTCTCCATTAAGACGTCACTCGTATAGCTTCTGCGTGTTGCTTTGGCACACTGAAATAATAAAATCGATCAAGCTTTCAACCACGACCTTGCCATCAAAACCTCGACCTTTTATATAACCTCTGCCGTAGGCATTCCCGAAGGTGCCTGAAACCGTTTGGTGCGCGTGAGCTTTTTCACACCGTGAAAGCAATTTTCTGGTAAGTCCGTAAACAACAGAAGCGGTGCTAATTCGTGTCCCTTGATTCTCGAGCTCGCGTTTCCACATGCCTTCGTTTAAACTGGTAGACACGGATTTGATTTGTTTCTTTAATGAAATGCGTGCCGGCGACCATCTGCTTTGATTCGAAAGCGTACACTGGTAGCATCACTCCGGTTCATGGAGCACCATTTAAGTTACCCTCTACGTGCAGAACGTTGATCGTTGCCCCGCATTTCTAATCTATACGGGTTCGTCTTCCTGATATGCCGCACGTTTACGAATCGACGGGATAGCTATGGTACTGGTGTGGTCGATGTCGTGGCGTGGCGCCCATCAAGCCAACGTTATTCCAGGATTTCTGGCCCCGTTCCCAGCGTATACGCTTCTCAATGATTCGCTATAAACCTGCAGCCTGTAAGTCTACCTTAAGCCTACAGCTGTAAGCCTACAGCTGTAAGTCTACCGTAGTGGTCTCTCGGCACATGCCAATTCCACGAACATTCGGTTTGGCTTTTTGGCGGATTGTAGTTGGTTTTTGATCATGGTGATCGATTGTGGGCTATTGTGTTTCGGATCACGATGAAGCTCTAACAGTGCCTCCTTTACCTAACTTGTCATTCGCCATTTCAACGTTGTTAGACGTCCTGGACAATGACGCATTTGCCATTTAGTATGGAAAAATAGTGAGCAAATACGTACTGTGTCATGCATTTACAGTACATGCACTTATATCCCGTAGGCAAGCAGAAGAATGTACAAGGTGATGACAGACTTACCTATAGTTATGACAGTCAGGGCATTACAATACTGCAGACATTTTCACACATTCAAGGAAAGTGCGCAAACCCTTTGTTGAAGGAAGTTTATTGTACATTTTGAGCTTCACTTATGTGAATGAAGGCGTCTGCATCGACATACTTTTCATGAAATAGTTTATGTTTTTACAGCTTTATAACAGTTAAAATATTTTCCTTTATAGTGCCTGTACTTTATTCTCTCATTCTGGCAGAACACAAAACGACATGTCTCCAACAAAGTTCTTGTTTATTAAATGGTGAGATTGTAGAAAAATAGGCTATGTTTATGCTGCAGTCAAATAAGCCTAACGCTACCACAACGACCTCAACCAAGTAGTCTGGAGCAAAAAAAAATTCAGATCCAAGACGTGTTGCAACCTATGCAAAGTGAACCTTTACTGAGGCGTTTGGATGATGTACAAGTAATGACGATTCGTAAAATTTTTATTTACTTTCACAATATGCAGTGTGTGATCTCGCAGAATGTTTATCTCCCACAAAGGTAACACACTTACAGCATTTCGTCGCTCACAATAAGTTATGGCGGAAGGCAAATGCAAAATCAGGCGGATGTACAGTGTGAGACGTCTGCGAAGAGATGTTACGAGGACGAAAGCGATGTATGATGCTTGTTGAGGGAAGAAGGGTGATGACAGGTGCATGAACAGAAAGGTAGGGCACGTATCAATAACATTTAGGGAGAATGTACCTCTTGTGTCACAGTGGCACATACTCATTCTGGAGCATTGGCCGAGAACGGGCACACCTCCTGTGTCACATATCAGATGGCTAAATAAAAGAAAATAAACTGAATCGCAGAATGTGCCAAACACAAATCACCATTGTTATATAATAACAGATCTTTGCACGAGCTTTAGAGATATTTGTGAGCCAGAATTACGTGTTCGGGTTTTAATTTGCAAATCCTAGAACAGACATGTCCATTCTGGATGTTTGGTCAAAAACGGGCGCGCGCGCGCACACACACACACACACACACAGACACACACACACACACACACACACACACACACACACACACACACACACACACACACACACACACACACACACACACGCACACACACACGCACGCACACACGCACGCACACACGCGCACACACACGCACACACGCGCACACACGCGCACACACACGCACACACGCGCACACACACGCGCACACACGCGCACACACACGCGCACACACACGCGCACACACACACACACACAGCGGTAAATACTGAGTGGATTAAAAAATCAATTTAAAAATTCCGTTAAACATAATTCGCTATCTCGTTAACAGTTCGGCGTCCTGTGATCCACAGTTATATCGGCCAAGATAGTGACCAAGCCAACAGCTATAGACAGCAACGCAAAACCCGGGAAAGCAGGAAAAGAAAGCTTCGCTTTAATATAGATTTAGTCGGAAGTATATGTGCTGCATTGACGCTACTATTTTGGTACTGGAGACCTAGAAGGAAATAAAATACTGGCTATTCCGTTCCGCGCTTCCAGTACCGAGACAGTATATGGTTAATGAATTAAGTCTATTTCAAGCTGAAGCTGCTCTGTTTTGTGCACGAGTTAGCTCAGATCTTTCAGGTAGACTCCGTTTTTGTGGCTTATTTGGATGGCATTACTTCTGCTACGCTGCGGCACGAATTTACAACGAGCATGTCTCAAAAGAAGAAAAGAAGAAGAAACACTTGTGACAACTTATCTGGCGTGTTCTTCTTTACGGTATTCGGTTGACGGGAGAAAATATCTTCCCTCCGCAAAGACAGAGCTGCGTTTCACTCGGAAACGCAATTGTGGAAAGCGCACGGTTAGTTAAACTTCACGTTTACAGCTGCAAGTTGAAGAAAAAAAAATTGACAGCCGTATACTCGAAGTTTTGCCCCGTCGGACACCGAAGGCTTTCCGAGTGGCATGGTTTTACTGCTTCGTGAAGCGCTCGGGAGTTCGGCCACTCCAAATCACGGTTCGTTGGACAACGGTGATTCGGGCTCAGCTCGTCACGCCGGGTGTCCACCCGAAACCGGCGGCCTCGCTCGGCTTTTACCCGAGGGAGTAAACGTACTTGGGGAGAATTAAAAGACGGAGTTCCGCAGAGCAGCTAGTCAGTAAGCTTCACCTGTCTCTCACATATACTTATTTAGTTTTTGTTGGCAAGAAACACTGCAGACACGAAAAGGGACACTTCAGGAGAGATAGTGCGCACATAACATATCGGTTGGTAAGAACAAAGACTGGGCATTTTTAATGAGAAATAAGATTCATACAAGGCTGAAAGAAGAAATGCTATACAATCCAGAATCAAACACTCTGGATCTTTAGAAACGTGGTCTAGAAACAAGAAATTAAACACTGCGATTCCATATAGACGCCCACATGCACGCACAGGCGTCGTTCGAGCCCACGCACGCACGCACGTATGTGTGCACGTGCACGTTTGACGTACGTTAATGAGAGTTGCCAATGAAACTTACTGATGTAGCAACATAGCGTGAAGTACTCCATCGTGAAATGATTGGCAAGAAGCAAAGGTGCTTGAGATTACTTCAATGCCTGCAGTATTTGTTGGTGAAATGGAAGTTAGGTGGGCGCGATCAACAAATACTAACATCTGAAATGACGGCCCGGTCGTTGGGTGCAGTGGCACGTTTAACCGTAATAGAAGGAAAACGCACAACGTTACTTCGATATCTGAAAATCGCAACTGCTATACAAAAGTGAATTTCGCTACGCAATCACTAGATGTTTTTTTAGATAATAAGCCCATGTAACAGAACAAGTGCGTTTTGGGACAATAATTATTCGTGACACTTTGATCAGAGCAACTTTAACTGTATTAGCGATAAAGTTGTGGTAGGTGCTGTTCCGTAAACCAGTACACATTAAAGAATCTGCAAAACCCATCTCCCGACGACTGTCGCAGTTAATGCGTTTAGCATTGAACCAACGACAACGACTCCACATAGTGGCACCGCCGAAACGAGTTATGTGTGAGGCCTGTACTGCAGCGGGACTCCTCTTTCGCGAGTCCCCAAGAACACTTGGCGCCATCTAGCGGTTCCGCTCCGAAGCCTGCGCGTGGCCTCCGAAATTCATGGTGCGCCGGTGCGTGCGAGGGTGCAGAAACGCCTACTGTGGCAACTGTGCTCCTCTTTTGGGCTTCTTTCCGGATGTGATGCGCCATCTATTGGCGCTGTCGTGAAGTCCGCGCGTGGTCTGCGAGTCGAGAAGCGTGGCCCGCCGGTGCCTGCGAAATTTGAGCAGTGTTCCCTCGCTTGCTGCACACCCACTGGCACATGCCTAGTGACCTTGACGTGAGGTTCACTGAAGAATACCACACACGTAGTGCATTCGCGGTGCTGCTCACTAAGGCGGCATCTGCCCAGGGAATCTGCGGCACGTTCTGCTAAAGCGTCGGGTTGTTGTCCTTAAGGAACCCTTGTGACATCCGCTGAGCATCTGAGGAACTTAAGGGATATTTTTTGTCATTGTAGCATGGCACATTCTCAGTGGCACATACTAGTTACCCAAGTTATCAAACACGTTCGTCGAAGAGCGGCACACATATCCAGGGACCGAAGTCGGCATGAAAGCGGTTCACTTAAGACCAGCACATACCGAGTGGCACATAACCAAAGCTAGCGAAGACGGCGTGGAAAGTTTTCTTCGAACAGCGGTACCTATATACTCTGTCGCATATCTACAGTGACCCATGCATGCGAGAAAGATGTTCGTTGAATAGCTCTTTGTATGTACGCTTTATCATATACTCAGTGACCGTTGTTGACCCGGTGGTTGATTTCGACGCTGTTCCCTCAGGAAATTTGAAAAAAAGGGGGTACCAGAGAAACGTAAAGGACGCACACACAAGGAAAAGGCGTTAGACACGGACGGATCCTCAGCAAAGCAGCCGAGATGCGCTACTCATTCAATCATCGGCTACCCAGTGACATAAGTAGGTGGGAAACGCTTAGATACAAACGTAGATACACACGAAGCCCCTGGAAAGTGTCCAGCGTCTAAGAACGGTAATGCATTAAAAACACATTCTGTAAAACTGCAATAACAGATTCCAAACGTGTGTAATGGGCCAAAAGAAATCAATTCACAACTTTAAAAAGTCCGAGAGGTCGGCCTGAACCACTATAATCTAGCCAGTTATACTCTGAGAATAGGACATCGCTATGCCAAACAACTTGTTTCAAAATGATGCCACACTGTATATACCCGCTTCAATGAATCGTAGATGCAGGCTCGGAGAAACGCACGCTGCAAATGAATATGAAATCAGCTTTCGCTGCATGAAACCTTATCAATGTATTGAGGAGTCAAGAAAAAGTAGAAACCGAACAAAAAAAGTTTTATTTCACTGATTATTTTTTCTATCTTATCCGATTCTTTGCCTATTCCCCATAGTGGGTGTGAGCCATATGTAAAGGCACTCCAACCAAACCGGTAGCATCTGGTACCCTTCATTTCTTATCAGCTGCTAGCGGATTCAGGTACACTAACATTATGCAGTGCCGCACGGGTTGAAAACAGCGCGAGTTCGTGGGCTTGCGCTGGAACGATGCTTTCGCGCTTTCTTTTGTTGTAGTGGTACTACTTTATCTTTTGAAAACATTTTCGCCAATGTTCTTCAATATGTTCGTAATTCCAGTAGGCTAGAAAGTTTGCAGTACATAGTCCTCTATAATTTACGACAATTTCCAAGTTTTCCTGTTTATTTTTATGGTATTGTGTGCCCTCAGTGCATCTGTAGAGGTGTACAGATTTCATTGGCCAATAGGCTGCTGTGTGTTTGCGTCATGCGTTTAGCGAGAAGAAGAGAAACACCAATCCTTACTATAGTGTTCGAACAAGAACAACATCATTTTAGTCGATTTCCGGCTCACTTGGTTATTTCCACGGACGCAACACTAAATTTATAAAGGCCGGAGTTGGCATCTTTTCAAATCAGCTTAACTGGATGGAGTTAATTAGGGCACTTTAACCCTCAATTTTTTGGTAGGAGTCGAACTTCACCCTTTAGTGTTAAGTAAGGTGAATTAGGGTTATTTTAGCAAAGCTGTTGCAAAACCACCACTACATTTGACGAGGGGCTATGCGATGCTTTACTGATGGTTCGAATGCTTGTTTTTAGCTTGTTCTTTATTGAAACGTACGCTGTTCTGTGCGCTGTAGGGGTGATTTCAAGGACTGTGTGCACTGTGTGCTCCACTTTGCTCAGCGCTCGTAGCCTCTGCCTTACGTGGGTATGAGTCACAGTAGTTTATACGGAGAAATTTATCATTGGGTAGGCATAGCAACGCCTACGCATTTAAAAGTGTTGCGGTAGCTCTAGCATTCAGGGAAGACACCATGCCGGATATTGTAAGACACTGAGAAACTTGACATCAATCGGAGAATTCCTTGACATGTATTTACACTTTCTGCCGTCGGCCATTTTTGGTACCATTTTTTGGTCACGTCGCCAACGGATTTTCGCGAAATGCGGCATATAATGCTTTCTTATTAATGACAACCTATTTCGGTACAGTAACCTCATACTACATTCGGAGTACCAAGATTTCACCGCCAGGCCGCGCCCCTTACTGGTTTTCTAGGCTTTAAATGCCAATTTAAAGTTGTAATTCCTACTCAAATCGCCAGCAGTGTGCTGAATTCGGTCAGTATAAATCATGGTCATTTCATTTCCATGAACGTCTCACAACACATTCTGGCTAGCTTTCAGTTCCTTTATTCTAGACTCATTTCTGTTCAGCTGTTGGTTCAACTTTGAAAGCTTGAAACCTATGAAAAGAACGTTGCCTGAAAAAAAAAATCATTCTTCGCGTTACCGCGAGTGAGAAGTGGTGCGTTTGCTCGGGACTATCGTGCTGCGCTGTGCTTTTACCGAAAACTTGCACAATTATCGAAATCATGCAAGGCGGCCAGCGTTCTACCTACGAACACGTTAAATTTGGCTCCTTTAGTTCCAACTTTATGGCTAGAATTTTTACGAGTTTGCCTTCCAGGACAATCGATGGGCGGCTGACACTGGCAAATGGCAAAATGGACTATGTCACTCTCGGGTAATAAGTAGCCTCCCACGTTAGTTTGAGTCCGACTACATTGCTAACTCTACTTCTGCAATAACCACCAGAAAACGACAGTAGACCTACGACGGCGTAGTTATAGCGACGGCATGCTATCCGCAAATACAAGCGGGGAAATTTAGCAAGTCAACCTCTACGTCTATTCTGTTATCGGTCCCGTTGCCGACCCTGCGGCGAAGTCCGGATCCACCATACGAAGCAAAAGTCGGTGACCGCTGAAGTAGGTAACCAGCGAAAGCGTATGTATTTGGGATGGCTAATTTATGATTTCCTCGAGACTTTATACATGACTGCCTCGAGTCATGTCTTTTGTGCTGTTTTCCTGCTCGAAATCAGAGGCACGCTCTTCCCGCCACCCCTCCGTTATTTCTCTAATGTAACATTTTTCTCTTTATTTCTGCTCAAGGAAACCAGTGGCTAGGACATAATATTGCGCCATTGAAAGTTATTGACAAGCCGCGGAAGGTTTGCCGCTACGCAGTACGGGTTCATAGACAGACGTCACTGACGATCAAGAAGGCGAAATATTTTGCGAAGAAATCTTCAACCGCTGTGATTTGCCCAGCAGATGGAGTACAAGATCATCGGTTACGTTTACGGGCTCTTGAGTGGAAGTTAGGGAAGCCTTTATTTTTCTGACATGTCTTTTTTTTCACTGCACCGCATGACTGCGCTGGAGATCGGTTCATGGCGGTGACGACTAGAGGATGGCGATATTATTCTGCGTGAGGGGTGAGGGATCGCGAGAAAGGCATCACTGTTGTCGAAACTGCAGGAAGTGTCTTCGATTACAACGACTTCGTAAAACTAGAATTTGCCTAAACAATTGGCACTGCTCCTTCCTTAATTAGAACGGTTTCCTTCGCAGACACACTTTTTCAAAATTTCTTCCTTACCGGCGGAGCCCGGCATTTCAAGCCGACCCTGACATATTACTACATATTAGGGCATTGTATTACATCGCACCTTCAGTTCCTGTGCTTCGTGACAGACGCGTTTCTCGTAACTTCGGCAGCATTAGAGCTGACATGCGAATTCCTGGAGTGACCCAAATTTACAAGGTGTGTCACGTTGTCGCACTTGCTGAAAGACTTTTCTTTATTGTCGGTACGCGAAGTAGGGCCAGTGGGACATGTCTTAGAGAATAGCCTGCGCGCACAAAGTTGAACTGAAATCGCATCCAGAACGTACCACTTGCCCGAGACATCTTTCTTACGCATAACCTTGCATTAGCGTTTGATTAATGCCCCGAGCCTGTTCCACCGGTTGTTCAAAGGGGTGCCAGATACAAGGCACAACCAACAAAAGCAACTGCTCTTGTATGGGCCTTTGCGTGGGATAACTGTACCAGCAAAATTTCGTGTCGTTTTGTTGTTTCGTCTAGATAATATAATTTGTTTCTTTACTCTCATACTGAAGTACATCTTTTGGGCTCATAATGTTTCAAGCAAAGGAATGATCGACGCAGCGTGCCTAGAATAACCGTGCATTTGGCTTCGCACGTACAGGAGGTAATGTATATTGAAAGAGTCCATGAGAAGAAGCCGCTTCTAGCGCTCTATAAGCGTCAAAGCAAAAATCAGTGCACAAGGTGAAGAGCCTGAATCACATCTCGCAAACGTTACTTTCTTTCTATTTTTTTTTTTGCAGAAGATACCTTAGCAAGAGTATACGTCGTCCTGACAAACCTCTTTTTGTATGCTTACCCTATAGGAACCACATTATTATTGGGCAATGGTGACACTTATAGCAATGTTTCCATTTATTAGAGAGCAGTACTTGCCGTTTGTCGTATCAGAGGCGATGGGCTGAGCATTGTGCAATTTTCTTGCAACGTTCTCTTCATGGTTGGCCTCGTTGCGCTCTGAGTCTCAGAGCGGTAAAGTTCTCTCTACTGGGCAGTATTCCAGACGACCAATGACACTGTTACTGCATAGCTCTTGGGCACTCTAACGCCATTCTTAAAGCGTGATGTGCATCACAACATGTCACTAAGTGTGCGTTTACCTCAAGAATGGCAGCATAAGTTCGACAGCAATGGTTTCCTGGACGTCAGCTAGCTTTTGCTCTAATTATACTTCATTGATACCTTACGAATCATGCTGCAGGACCAGTGCTCAACCAGCCACTAGATGCGCCTATATCATTTCGTGTCTCTAAGGATTCACGTGTTTCACGCATTTGAGGTGATGAGCGGGTAGGATGCATCTCACAGGCCACACCTTTACATGAGGTGCACAGCGGCCGCCTACATGCTTACACCGATGGCTCAGTCATGCCTACAGGTATACACAGCTGCTGTGGATGTGTTTCCAGAAAGAGCCCTCAAAGTACAGCCAAAAACGTCGCACGCATAACTAACGACAGCTTTTGAACTGGTAGCCGTCCGTTTGGCTCTTCATTTCAATCAGGATGAGCCATCCCATCCGTGGTCAATCTTCTGTGGTTCTAAGGCAGGTCCAGTAGAATTTACTCTCCCCACTACGTCATGGATCCTATCAGCAGCTCGTAGCATAGATCGGACAAGTCGACCATCGAGTAGTTGACGAAGGACGTGATGTAATATTTTAATGGTTGCCTAGTCACTGTGGTATACAGGGGACTGATCAAGCGGCAGAAGCCGCCCGATCTGTCCATGACGGCGTCAACTGCGTCGCCATTCCACTTTCGAGAGCCGACGCAGTGATAAAGTTTTCCGCGCTCGCGAGTGACCTAACATTGGATCAAATGAATTCATCCGACTTCACAAGCACATGCCTTCATACCCCGGACCCTAATTTACAGTTTCGTATTCCGTTCAACTTCTCATGACGTGACTGCACCCTTCTAGCCCGTCTATGGCTTGTTGGCTATCTATCTAATAGATAGATAAATGGCTATCTATCAGATAGATAGATAGATAGATAGATAGATAGATAGATAGATAGATAGATAGATAGATAGATAGATAGATAGATAGATAGATAGATAGATAGATAGATAGATAGATAGATAGATAGATAGATAGATAGATAGATAGATAGATAGATAGATAGATAGATAGATAGATAGATAGATAGATAGATAGATAGATAGATAGATAGATAGATAGATAGATAGATAGATAGATAGATAGATAGATAGATAGATAGATAGATAGATAGATAGATAGATAGATAGATAGATAGATAGATAGATAGATAGATACCCTGCTGGTTGAAGTAAATTTTTGTTTCAAGTAGAAAGACAGTGGGCGCCTCGCACATGCTTTATCGGCAAAAAGTTATTCTGCACGTGATGCAAGAATTTTCGCAACGTGAATGGCCTTTTGCTGTCACCAGGGGCCAGCGAACTTTATCTCACCCGAGTGCATCGCGAAAGAAAGAACCTATAATGGCCACTCTATATGCGCGTCAACCCTTCGGTGTCTATCGAAGCAACAAAGCGCCAGCTGAGAAGCTTAAGTGCATTGAACGTCATGCTCACCTTGCTCTCTGCAGTAAAAACGTGCACATACTTACATACGAGAACGCTAAAAATAAGATGATCGATTGCCCCGATCGCTTCGCGACAGTGATTTCTTCACCATCGCTGGAAAGTTGCATGATGGTGAGTGCTCTGGTTGCAGCACTGTGGAACTTCTAAAGCTTTGGAAGGGTCAATGATTTCCATTAGTTTCGACAGAGTCTCGGTTATGACGCCTGACGCGCTGAACTTCATGGAAAGAAAGACTACTGCAAAAAGCAGACGTCACATTACCAGCGAGTTCACATCGTAGCTCCGGTTACCCCCGTTTTAGGCTCTACATAGGTCCTTCGAAGGCGCTTCTCCCCTTTCAGTAATGAAAGGACGCAGATAAAAAGCAAATGTGACGTCGTCTTTGATATGTTCTTGTTTTGGAACGATTTCGTATACAGCGCTGAGGAACCGCTAACTTATTCTCCCTCTTATCTAAACACGGCAGAATGACGTGAAGCATGTCGTAGTTGAGGGCCCCTTTTAGTGCGAGAGAGAGACAGAGAGCTGAACAGAAAAAGAAATATACATTAGCAGTAACTCAGAGCGTACCCCTTACGTACCCCATTTTCGCAGCAAGATAACGTAAATCAGCGTAAGACGGCATTACAGCCTTTGAGAGCACTTTTATTGCGCTTGGTGAGCAGTTCTTTAGCATGACTTTAGTAGTATACCAGTTTGTCAAAATGACGACGCGGAACAAGGTAAAAAAAATTATGCGGAGACATCGGAAAGAATCGATGCGAGAGAATATACATTTCTAGTCAACGCCCTTACTACACCAAGTGCTTCACAGTAAGGCAAGCTATGTTGCAAATGACGCAGAGGTTTAGTATGTATATACGGTAACAAATATTCACAGATCAGATGTGCTATATGGGGTTGGTAGGTCGGTCGGGTCGGTAGGTTGGTCCGACAGTCGGTTGGTCGATCAGGTCAGGTCGGGTTGGTAGGTCGATCACGGTGTTTAGTACAGGTGGTGTTAGCCTTGCAATGTGCCGGCAATTATACAAAGTATTTCCCAGATAGCTGGTTATATATAGCCTCATTTGTGGTACCGAAAGCTGTTACCAGATGACGCAAGGTGATGAGACAAGACGAAGATTACGGGGTTGATGGCACGACGTCTGGTTTGTTATTGTGCTCCGGTGAAAAAAAAACAAGAGAAAAGAAAGGAAGAAGAGAAAGAAAAACGTTAAAACATGGGTGCGGGTGCGCGAAGGTTGCTATCGCATTAAAGAACAAGCCTTCACGCAGGGCATTCGCATTGTCCAGGAAGGTTCAGGAGTTCTTCAGATGGCACTGTATAATATAATGTTTATATTATTTTTGAGCAGGGAGGGGCACTGAAGGAGGTGCAGCGGGGGGGGGGGGGGGGGAGAAGAGATTTTACGCAATATCACGCGGAACCTCATCATATAGAGGAGTCGGGAGCTGAAATCTAATTTTGAGTATTGAGTAAGAAAATGCACACTGGTGCGCTGGAGCTTTTTAGCGCAGCTTCCTCAGCAATCCCCCGCGGAATTTGCTGACTGTGGATGTTCTGTGCTCGTGATAACTCATAAAGTGAAAACAAACTAATTACGTCGTGATGCGCACACGCAGAGAATACTAATATTACGTGTCGGGTGGTGGGATATCGGACCTTGGTCCCCGGACACAACGGCCTATTATCTGAACATTAGCCCACAATTGCACGCATACTTGTCCCCCGCAAAGCCTATCATCAAGTGGCGTTTCCAGACTGGCGCGTGCGTTACGTCACGTATAGCGTGGCCTCCGAAATCCGCTGGCGCGCCCCCTTGCCCCATCTCCGAGGCCATGCGCATATCCCCTGCGCGCGAAATAACGCGAGAACACGCACGTGTGCGCGGGAGAACAGCTTCGCGGAAATCTTTGCCTCTCGTAGATTTCCAACGTCTGCGTTGAACCTGCGTAATTCACTGTTGCCTCTATAGAGCTTGAACATTTGGTGCATTTTATGCACGCTTGTTCCTGAACTTTCTTCTTTCCCGTCTTATTAAATCTTTTCGTTATGCTTCCTTCATAAAACAGAACAGGCGGCCAGAACACACGTCAGCCTACAACGTACTTACTGAACCCGTTTTCTCAGAACTCGCTTCCGTCAACGTACCTGCTGCTCCTATACGGCTGACGGCTTCATTTTTTTTTTTAGATTGATTCATCGCCCATGGCCGCGCGCTGCCTGCTGTTCGTTTAATGAAAACAACTCGCCAAAAGGAGCGACCGGGAGTGCTTCTGCGAATGGCCAACAAGGTTGCAAGAAAAAGATAGAGAGAGAAGCACAAGTGTTCGAAACAGAAGCGTTCTTCGAATACATAAAACAGCTTAAATGTTAGTTCAGGAAACGCAGATGTCACCTTCGTTCATTTGTATGCGACGCTTCCGCCAGCGCCCTTCTACTCATTTTATTTTTTTACACATCGCACCTATTCACGCCTCCCTTTATGCGCATTGTTTGTGATTTTCGCGCCGAACAAGAACTCAGTTTCAGCGAAGATACGGGTTAGAGTTGTACTCGTGCCTCTAGCTCCCCCATGCCGGGCTCGCTGCTTCCTTTAATTTATACTTCCTTTTTTTCATTTATATACATTGCTCTCACAAAGCCGGTTTCCAGCACGGAGGCGTTCCTGGAAAACGGAAGCCACGCACTAGCAGGCGTGGGGAGTTCGTTGCTTTTCGTTTCCTCTCAAAAAAAAAAAATCGAGGAGAAGAAGAAAAGAAAGCAAAAGAAAACGAAATACTGAAAAAAAAAGAATGTGCGATTTCCAGTGGGCGAAGGTTTGCTGGCAAACATCCGGGGCTGCAGCTTCGTCTAAATTGAATGAAGCGGCGACACTGTTCGGAGCAATTCCTGGATGTCGTCACCCACACGGTTTTTCTTTTGCTTTCCCCGAATTCCTTTCCCGTTTTTCCTTTCTTTGTAGCTTATATTTTTACTATTGTTATTGCCCTTACGCGCCAAGGAAAGAGTGAGTGAATGAAAATAAACTTGTTCTTTTAGCGACCTGAACATCCAACCATGTCACAGAAGAAAAAAAAAAAAGCGAACGAGGTCACCTTGTTGAAGAAAACACTTCACGTTGGAGATCTTGTGCAATCGACTCGGAGAGAACGATATCTGCAAATTTAGGGCATTCGGATGAACAGAGCAGCGCGCGTAGTTTTAAGAGCCGCACTGAAAAAAGCGGGTGCAATTAG
Source organism: Dermacentor albipictus (assembly GCF_038994185.2). Classification (NCBI taxonomy): domain Eukaryota; kingdom Metazoa; phylum Arthropoda; class Arachnida; order Ixodida; family Ixodidae; genus Dermacentor; species Dermacentor albipictus. The sequence continues at coordinate 395,588,889 of NC_091821.1, forward strand.
ATCGAAGCGAACGCTAGACATGCGCTGACTAACAAGTGAAAATGTCATTGAGAAAAACTAGGTACGATGTGTTGATTTAGCTCAGAGCTCTTTGATTGTGCACACAGCACAGGGTAGCGTTATGAAAGCGCAGCCCACTTTCACAATTTGTATCTAAGTGCGCGTCCAGTCTCATGCGTTTGTCACCCTCCCCTCCGTGCGCATCGTGTGATGCAATCCAGGTTCGCTGTTATACCCCTCTGCGTAAAACCCCTTAAACTTCGTAAAGTAGTGACACTCTCCTCCACCCACACTTTTCCTCGTTTCTCTTCTCTTTCACGCTCCCTCCTCGACCGTGGCGCCGCCTACACTGCTCGAGCGCAGCAACGGCGCCAACATGCGCTCCTCGCCACTCCGTAGACGCTTCTTAGAAAAAATGGCGCTGATGCACGGCGCGAGGGCCCACGTGATGCTATTAGGCCAACAGCGACGCGGCGTTGGCCTCGGCCAGAGCGCGCGAGGAGGAGGCGGCGTTCTTCAAAGCGTGGCAGTACTTTACGAAGTTAAAGGGGTTTTACCTCTGCGCGCATTTTTTTATCCATATAGTTAAATAAATTGTAGGGCTTTACGTGCCGAAAATCCGATCCGATTATGAGGCACGCCGTAGTATACGGGGACTACGGATTAATTTCGATCATCCGGGGTTATTTAACGTGGACCCGCTTGCACGGCACACGCACGGTTTTTTTTTTTTTCATCTCGCGTTCACCGAAATGTTGCCGCCGCGGCCGGGATTCGATCCCACACCCTCGGACTTCGCAGCACAACGCCGAGGCCATCAAACCCCACCACAGTGGGTTGGAAGAAAGTTGGAAAGATCATCCTGACTGACGTACCTCTAGACAGGTACACGACGAGAGGGAAATGGGCTTTTGTAAATGATAAAGGCGGCGGGTAGGCGGTAGATGTAGATTCTAGGCTTATATAGAGAGTAGGAAGATGAACGAATGTGCTTATGGCTAAGAAGATGACGAGGACCGCTGCGCTGTGAACACAGTATCTGCTGCTGTAAGAAGCCTCAACAGCTCGCCACAAAAATGAAGCCGGATATGGGGATGCGTCGGGAAGCCGGGAACAGAGTGGAGCGCTCTCAAACGCGACCAGTCCCGCTCGGATCGACAAACGTGCTGCCCAGCTGCACTTCTGTCAACGCCGCGCGGGAATGTAAATTCCGTTCCGATTGCGTCACGCTTGTCGCGACAACGGTGTCGTATGCGCACGCGACACATTCGTGATCAAGTAATGACATTTTTCCCTCTACACAACGATGTACCAAAGTAAGGCGCGCGGTTAGTACCGTTGCAAAAAAAAGAAAAAGAAACGTAAGCAAGATTACTGCTACATGTTATCGTTTCTTGCGGTTTTAGGAAGCAACCTTCCATTCGCCATTTCCACGAAACGGACGCCGCGCTGCCAAGCACTCTTATCCAGGACCCGTATTGGCGAATGGCGAAATCACGGCATCTGCTGCGTAGATATTGGCGCTCGTTCGCGCTCGTTCGATGTCGTCAGAGCGACGCTGCAAAAGGAAATCGCGAGACCGTCGTTGCATGTCGTTCAGCATATCCACAAGATGGAAGCGGCCGATTGTACAGCTTTTGGAGAGCGTTAGGGAGTTCTTGTATTTCTGGGGCATATCGTGGACAGTAGCACAGCCAAATTTAAGACTAACTATCCGATTATGAGGCACGCCGTAGTGGAGGACTCCGGAAATTTCGACCACCTGTAGTTTTTGACGTGCACCTAAATCTAATAATAATTGGGGTTTTACGTGCCAAAAGCTAAATCTAGGTACACGGGTGTTTTCGCATTTCGCCCCCATCGAAATGCGGCTGCCGTGGCCGGGATTCGATCCCGGGACGTCGTGCCAGCAGCCTAACACCATAGCCACGGAGCAACCACGGTGGGCTTAAGACTTATACGACTACATCGATGAAACCCCTCACTGCATCTTCGACCTCCACACTGTAAAATAATTTACACCCTTAAAGGTGAAAAAGGGGGTAAAAGTGTTTATAAATCATACCCTTAGGGTGTTGTCTATATAATGGACATCCTGAGGGTGTGAGTTATAGACAGATGTACACCCTTTTTCATTTTTAGGGCGTAAATTATCTTACAGTGCATGCGGATTTCCTCGACGTGAAGCTACCCTTCTCTGTCATCGTTGGTTAGGAGTTGCCTTCACATAGGCATACTCTACATTAATTGGAGTGACCGACAGTACAGCGTGCGAGGTCTGCGGCACTAAAGAAAAAAACAAAGATATTGATGAGAATACAGAGAATACAAAAGCGTATAACGTGTAGTATCCAACGCTAATAATTACGAATAACAGAAGTAAGTTACAGTTACATCGTGTGACTTTTCAGGGCGATATCTAGTACTTGTTAAGAATGCCTGTATGTTTGTAAAAATGTTCAAGTGCGTTCAATGCTTCTCGCTGTGCTATTTTAAATGACCATGGGCTCAGCAATTTTGCGAGTGAGAAAGTTCGGTGAGGATCAGTGGAGTGTAGCTCTTGTTCTAGCTGCCGCCTTTGCGTCACCTATATGGGGCATTCGAGGAGTAGAAGGCAAACATCCTCATCGTCGTGGCCACAGGAGCAAGCTGGGGAAGAAGCCCGTTTTATGCGTAAGCATTTCTGCGCCTACCCAACAAGAAAACCCCTCCATCCGTCCGTCCGTCCTTCACGTAAGGCGATCGCTCTCAAGATAGGCCCCGCAGCAACGAACGAATTGACGTTCGTGCTGCCTCACGCTTCAACGCGAACTAAGCGTCGAGAACACAGCGCACACGAAGCTATCAACACTCGGTGTTCTCTGTCGCCATCGCAGATAGCTTTCAAGATAGGGCGCGTGCGGCCACGCGATACGCAGCTGCCGCCGGAGTACGGCCGATAATGGTTTGACGGGAATGATAATGGTTTGACGGGCACTGAAGAGAGCTAATGGCTTATAATGATCGGAGCGACATCAGCAAAGCTGGCGCCGCCACCTGCAGTAGTTTGCTTGCGTCATCAATTCACCTTGCGCCGCCGTCCGTGTCGTAGTTCGTGTCGCCGCAGTGCCGTCTTCTACACCGGTTGGATCAAGTTTCATAACAGTCATAATGGCATTGGATTGCGTGGAGATGAGCGAGTGGCACGATGTATACGCATACTCAGACAATCCCAAAGGAGTTCCGGCGTGAATTTTTTTTCTTAAGTTTACGCCGACAACCACAAAGTCATTGGCCAACGCAAGACATTTGCCTTTAACCAAGCGCCGCAATTTAATGTCGCAATCGAGAAAAGATCCGATAGAGCTCAAGCTGAGCATCGATGGAGTCTTGGATTCAGCCGCCATTTTGCTCGACTGCGGCGCCCTCTCAAGTTTGTGAAAATAGCGAATATTGACCGAAATGAAAGATGTTTCACGTCACAACATTTGGAACGCGTTGTGATTGGAGAAGGCATCAAGAGATGTCGCTAACAGCTACCATCCACAGCTTTGCGAATTGCATTGAACGATCAATGGCCTTGGGGGCATTTCTCGAGTGGCATACTGATATGCCGTGATTCGCGCGCGCTGCACCCTCACAGTATATTCTAAATTCCCTCCATTGCATTCATTCATTCATTCAGATATAAAAATAACTTTTACACGGTGGTTGCGTGGGAAGGAGTGGCAGAAAGGCAACTAAATGCCTAACAATGTGCCTAAACTCGCCCTGACCACCAAAGTGCACAACGTTCAGCATCATGGGCTATTAAAAAAAATTATAGGGTTTTACATGCCGAAACCACTTCCTGATTATGAGGCACGCCGTAGTGGAGGACTCGGGGAATTTCGACCTACTGGGGTTCTTTACCGTGCACCTTAATTAAAGTACACGGGTGTTTTCGCATCTCGCCCCCATCGAGGTGCGGCCACCGTGGCCGGGATTCAATCCCGCGACCTCATGCTCAGCAGCCCAACACCGTAGCCACTGAGCAACCGCGGCGGTTGGGCTATTTTCTAGCAGTATGGTAATGAAAGACGCACACTTAATTTTACCCTTATAAAATAAACAAAAAATAAATAGAAAAGCACGCAATGAGACAGCATTTACAAACTGCTCCTAGAAATAAAACTGCAATACTTTGAACACAGCAATGGGGTTATAAACACTACAGAGGCACAACTAATCAGAAAGGAGACTTTGTGATTAAGTCTAACATTGCAACACATTTGCGAGCTTTTGCGCATCGCACCTATGTAAGTTATGCCCTTCTGAAAAGGGAACAGGCAAAAAAAAGAGAAGACTTCACATCTGAAGCGTGAGCATAGATAAGCATGCATCTTCTTTATAAAATGCTTTACTGGGCGGCAGTCTTCTATACGTGTTGGCAGTGACATGATGTGTATTCAGTAGCTGAGGAATCATGTTTGTAAATTTTTTCCTGCCATAATTTGTCCGGATTCTCTTGCTGTAACAGGCAGCGTATCTGAAACTATAGGTATGCTGTTTCGGAAAATAAGCTTCACAGAATGCCCCCGCGTTAGATCTCATTTGATTATAAATAATTGTCCCTAACTTATTGTAAAAAAAATATTTTCAAACGTCAGAATGTTGTGCTTGTGAAAGAGTGGGGTGGAATGTGTTCGGCGTGAAACGCCTTCGATTATGCCTACTATTCTCTATTGCAGTCGATGAATATTTTCTTTGTTTGTGTTAGAGGGCGTGCCCCAAATTAACAAACACTAATGGATTCCTGAGTACACTACAATATAACAGAGCTGCTTTGCTAACCAAAGTGGCAGCAAACATCTGATACCAGTGAACCGTAAAATATTTGTACGAAGTTGGTCGATGCGGAATGGCCAGTCTAGCATATCGTGAAAAATAACGCCAAGGAACTTATGATATACAGCGCGTTCATCAAGACCTCTCAAAATGTAACATGAATTACGTGGAGTACACATTTGTTTCGTGGTAGAAAAACAACATATTTTTTTTAGAGTTCAGCGCAAGTTTATTTGTTGATATTTAGGTTATGGGCGCTTACAAGGCGTCGACTACATACATGTGATACACGAACTTGCGACTCCGCTCGGCTGCAAGAACTGCGCTAGTTATCGTTAGCTCCGATAAGGTTCAGTCTCTGTCTCGCATCGACTGCAAGAACGTGAGGTCAGGCGGAGAAGCCAAACCAGAATGCGAGCAGGAGCTTTTTTGTTAACGGGAAATAATCCGCGCACTGTGTTACATTACGCAGAGACTGCCTGCGCCACTTCAAGAGAGCGTTCATCACTGTCATCGCCGTCGGCTGCAAAAAAGATTATATCGTCTTCGCTTCCACTTCCCCGCACATGGCGAAAGTATAATTGCGGACATTAATCATCGTTTCGCGAAACAACGGTGAAAGCGCGTGCTTTCAGCCGTACATTACCTCGGCCCTCAAGTTATTAACGCAAACTTCGTGACTTATCTATCGCGTGCCTCTGAAGAAGAGCTATCGAGATGTCATCGCTTTTCGTTGTGAAGCCTTCGTAAGACGATTGGGTTGCGAAACCCGCGCTACACCGTATACCTCGAATTACGCCCGTTCGCTTAATAAGACGTACAGCGGCTTCAACAGGAACTAGCTTTGTATCTTCGCATACAATATGGACAGTGCCCGGTAATTATTGAAGCAATGTCTCAAAACAACTTCAATGATGTTTTCAGAAATTTTCTTATGTTAACGATGAGAACTGTTGAACAGACGTTCCTTTCGCTGTCCTTGGCTTTCTTGACGCTTTTATTGCTGATAAAACACCACATTGTTTGTGCTCCAACTCCTCTCTAAGAGGTGAGGTATAAGGAGCGGAGCACAGTCAATGCTAGTGCGCGGTAATTCTTGAAGCGCTGTCTCAAAGAAACTTCAATGATGTTTTCAGAAAATTTCTTATGGTAACGTTGAGAACTGTTGAACAGACGTTCCTTTCACTGTCGTTGGCTTTCTTGACGCTTTTATTGCTGATAAAACACCGCATTGTTTGTGCTCCAACTCCTTTCTAAGAGGTGAGGTATATGGCGCGGAGCGCAGTCAATGCTAGCAGAAGACAACCTCTGCGTAGCGCTGCGATGAGGACGCGGAGCTATGGGTATTCATATTGCTATCATATAACCGAGCCCTGATTGTTGTAGTTGTAGTCTTGTGGTGCACGAAATCCGCTTGATGGCTCCACGCTGCGACATCGCATATCTTGAAACGAACAAATTAAGCGTCGTTATAAAGCAAAGTCAAAGTTTCCCCTGAAAGGCGAAGCATCGATCGATTGTGATAGCAAATTATTAGACAGTCATCCGAAGTACAGATAGTAGTTTTATCCGCCATATAAACTTGTAAACATTAGCTTAATAACTAAATTACCCAGCATGGTGTCACGCACGCGCAGGCAAACATGAACATACTTCACTCGATGACCGCGGGCACTCGCTGTCAAAACGCTGGCGCGAGGAATCGTGGTCGCAGCAGCGAGCAAATTGACCTTCGTGCTGTCTGTCACTTCAGAGCGAACAAAGCGGCGAAAACACTGCGCACAGGAAGCTATAGGCCCTCGGCGCACCTAGACTCTGCACCTATCGCAGATAGCTTTCAAGAAAGGGTCTGCGCGGGCGTGCCATACACACTCGCTCCCGAAGTATAACGCCTGGGCAAGGGGATGGGGGAGTTAAAGAGACAGAGCGAAGATAGGAGTTCAAATTGCGGGCGTTCTTTGGACGATGCCCAGTGGTGCTATATATACAGTTGGGCATTGAAATCAGTCGCCTGGCGGTATATTCTAAAAGAGCACGTGAGGGCTTTCTAGGCTCATGAACTGCGAGGTCAGGCTCCCAGGACCTTTGCTTCGGTAAAATGTCGATGGTCTAGTCGGTTCAGTGGGTGGTCCCCTCAGTCCAGTCCAGCGGCCTTAGCTGCCTTCTCGCTCGGTTGACGAGGTTGCGCATTGATCGCAGTGTGGGCATTTATAGGAATGCAGTGCAGGGTGTATGACGTGGTAGGGACTCAAATGTGGATATGTGTTTGCATGGAGTTGTCGTCATGTCACAGCTTCCTCTCGCGTTAGGGCATAATGAGGCGGCGGTAGTGTTCTTCGTGAAAGACGATAGTGTTGTATAGTGTGCGTGTAGGTTGATGGTATGTGCTCGGGGTGGAACTGCTCGGCGTGACCCTCTCGCGGCTCCCGGGGTGCACGCGCTCGGGCGTATAGGCGTGTGCCTGCTGATTGTCGCGTACGGACTCATGCCCCGGAGTCCACATGGTTTATATGAATGATGGGAGCCGGTGCGCCCCAATCAAAATGTGACGTGTGGCCCTGGAAATCTTGGCCCTGGAAAAATTTCTGCATGCCGTCTGAGAGTCCGTCAGGACTATGACGCACTCCCAGTGTTCGTGCGCTCTTTTCTATAAAGTGTGCTCTATCAATCTCTAGTCGGTTCAGTGCACGCTGGAGAGTCCGCCGTATTGGTCGAGGAGGGAGCAGTCACAGAGGAGGTGATGGATGGTCTCTCCATAGTGAAAAGGTAGACAAAACCCGGCGCACTACGCCGACCAAAGCAAAATTTAAAAGAAAAGAAGACATTTCGGCTCCTACATGGGAGCCTTGTTCATAGGTAAAAGAAAAAGAGGTGTTGAAGCAGCTCATTTAAATAATCTTGAAGACGTGATGCAGGCAGCGCGCATACAGTGGCTGCAGATTGCCATCGCTCCTGTTCAGAGTGTATGGCATAGCCTGAATCATGAGCGACTAAAGATAAAGGCGTCGAGATAGCCACTTTTCCCTGGAAAGGACACGTACCTTCCCCCACTCGATTGCGTGGCCGCTTGAAGCAGCATGCTCAGCCAAAGCACTGGATTTTACACTTTCTTTTCTCACGTCATAATTGTGCTGTTTTAAGACGCCTTTCAAAGTCACTAGTTTCGCCAATATACGCGTAGTTCCCCGTGTTTTGTCTACCTTTTCGCCATGCTCCATCGCGACCAGACAGGCTTCCGTCAAACACTGAGTCTCCACATCAGCACTGAGTGCTCAAATGTGAGTCAGCCATTCCAATGCAATAAGTGTACGTCTCGGCGAGTGCTACTGCGACCCACAGCCAACACAGCAGGGAAGCTATATATATGCGTCAAACATAGGGCGCGATGCGGGGTGCAGTCTACGCGCAGTGCCGGCGCCGCACAGGCGGCTGTGGCCTACGCGAATGTTAGGGCGCGTGTTGACTGAAGCTGTGCGGGGCGTGCAGTAAAGAAAGCAACACTGGACGCACCGAAAACCCGTGATTGCGCACGGTCGTCCGCGAGCACTGAGAATGGCGCAGCAAGACGCGCTTCAGCGGCACACGGCGCCTCTCGTGATCTTTGCGGCGTACCCAATTAGTTGAAGGAGCGAGCTCATCTGGGACAGCGAGGGGAGGGGGTTCGATGCATTGTGTGGGCTTCCCCGCTGAAAGGGCACAAGGCAACGTTCGAGTGTCAGCACCAGATATGAAAAACTGGCGCGCGCCTGGTGGAACGTGACTCATCTGTGCGAACCCCGCCAAGTGCCTGTTGTGCGCACTTCCCCCGCCGACGAGGGCCACGCGGAAAGTGTGCATAGGCACGTATTGCCTGTTCTATCCTCGTTGCGCTCGATGCTGTTCTGCTGTCGGGATAACACTCCCCTCGTCTAAAGATAAAAATAAAGAAGGCTTTTTGAGAGTGGCAATAAAGGAATTCTGCGTGGTAGAGAATCAAGAAATCCCACACACACAAAAAAAAATAAAAAGAAACCCGAGTGTTGATGCTGGCAAATTCATACGTGCCGAAAGACGAACCGTAAATTTTCTTGCTTATTGTTTCTGAACCAGGTCTCCCAATCCTTTATGCGAAATTAAGAGAGAAATGTCGGGAGAAATAAAACTTTATTGTGTCCTTGATGGGGTCTGGAGGTGGCGGGGGTTAGGAGGAAAACGCACGGACGCGCACTGCAACAAACTCTTCTGCCGTGTACCGCGTTGGAACTCACGTTGGTGCGGTGCTGAAAACGTGCGTAGCAAGGCTGCAGCTCAACTTTAAAACAGAAAGCGACGAGGACTTCGTCCGGACTGCAGCGTGAACCACGTAGTTGCCGCCTTCTATTGACGACTATCAAATTTATCGATAAACCCTTGCGTTACACTTGGGCGACGCTTCAAAAACATCACGTTGCTGACGCAGTCTTCTTGCAGAGTAGGCCCTCTCTTGCTTATGGTGGCAGCGTGTGCCTGACTTCACGTAAGAGGGAGCTTTAGCTCGGGCCCAACTCCGAAAGTGGCTTATTCAAATACATGTAAAACGCAAAAATGTTTTTCTGAGATAACCCCTGGACCGATTTTAATTAAGTTTGTTGCATCTTAGAGGGAAAGTTAAACTATAGTGATTGTTGGAAACGGAATTCCGATTTAGGGCTTGAATTTTGTTAAAAAGATTTTCAAAAATTCGCAAGTTTGAAAAAATAGTAGCACGAAGTTTATAAATTAATAGCTCAGCATCAAGAACAGATATCGCGGTTCTGCAAACGGCACCCATTAGATGATTGAAAGCGGACAAATTCAATATGCCACTTTATATCTTACGCGAATTTGTTACATTGTGTACAAGGGTTCTGCAAAAGCTATATTTCCATATTACTAACTCTTTCAGGATATATGTGGGACATATCAATTTTGGCCGCTTTAGATGTACTATTATATGCAATTAATAGAATTGGGATATTTATTGTTTTTCATTGCTGAGTGACAGAGTTGTAAAATTGATAGTTTCGTTTTCTGAAAATTTTCCATTTTGCTAATTTTTATTTAAAAATTGATGACGCAAATTCAAAATTTGAAAGAAATAGTCACTAGATTTTAAGATTTTCTTCTAAATTCAACAAACTGCCAAATTTGATGCAGTGGTTGCCGAGAAAAACAAATTTTCCTTTTACGCGTATTTAGATAGGAGAACCCGAGCTAAAGCTTCTTCTTAAGGCGTGGTAACACTGCATGGGGGGTACTCTGTAACAGTCCACCTAAGGAACTGTCCATTTCGGCCGCTGCTGATTATCTAGGGCTGCTCGTCTCCTCCTCGCTCGTAGAGCTGCGTCCAGTCAGCAGCGGCCGAAATGGACAGTCCACTAGATGGACTCTTACAGAATACCCCCCAGGTCGATACGAAACCGACAAGACGGTGACGCTAACGATTTGCCGACTATTCAGCATTGTCACTGAGACCATTTGATCATAATAGGCCGATAACGACGCAACCGACGGGTGCGAGTTGTCACACAGCGGGACGAGCTTTCCTGTCGACGCCAACGACAAAATCAGCGTGCCGACCATGATCACTCGACCGAACCCCACGCGATCGGCTGCCGAACCGACAACGCGATACCCACAGCCCATTCGCTTGTATATCCCTTTGCGACACGGCGTGTACAATTGTACACGCGATTTTCACGAGCTTTTTTGCGAGCTTCTATCGTCGTCATCAACACTTGGGCCATTGGAGCCGCATTCGAATTTACCGCTCTACCGGACGGTGCTGCCATCTCGTGATTGCCGCGCAAAATGCATTACCAAAACAAGAAAACAAGATGGACGCCTCGACGTTCAACGGCACGTCAAGTAGGTGCTCTTGGCTTTATCTTTTCTGCCTATTTAAAACGTTGATTAAGCTGGAACTAAAGCTGTGGACCTGATAACTAAGTGCTATAGATAAGAATAATACGGAATTATTTTTTATTGTACTACTGGTTAGGAAACGGTGGTCATGTTTACGATGGCGTGTCTATTTGTACACAACGTGTCACAAATGCACCGTTTAGGCGGCCGCCGGTTCATCCTGCTGTAACTGCGGCGAATGTCGCTTTTCTGCTTTACTGAGCCTTTTTTTCCTTTTATAGGCATCCAGACTCATGCGAGAACAAGACGCAAGACTCCGAACTCGTCAGTAGACCAGCTTTTTGACGCCATCATCAATGGAGATGTGTCAGACGCCGATCTTTCTGACGATGAAGTCGCCGATGTACAGGCAGCTCAAGCGGTAAGTGGCAAATAGCGAAATTTCTTGTTAGCAGTTGCATCATTTTGCCTTTACGTTTGCAGGTAACTGCATCGAATGAGGAGCATGACCCTAAAATGCATCCTGCAGACGACGAGGGTGATCTCAGTGACAGTGATGAGATGCCTGCGAAAAAAGTGAAGCATGTCAAGTGGCTCTCCAAACCTTTCGATCCAATGGACACGCGCTGCACCTACCACCCGCTTGGCGGATCAACGCCAGAAGAACCGCTAAAGTATTTCATGAAGTATTTCACTGATGAAGTGTTCGAGGACTTCACGAAGTACACAAATATTTATGCCTTGCAGAACACAGGAAACGAACTTTCGTGCTCCGTGCAAGAGATGAAAGTGTTTTTTGGAATTCTCATTTACATGGGTGTCCTGAAATTCCCACGTGTCCGCATGTATTGGCAAAGCGGTACCCGAATTTCTGCAATTGCAGATGCAATGGCGGTAAACAGATTTTTTAAATTGCGAAGCGCATTGCACATAACTGACCAGAATGAGCCAAGGGATGCATCCAGTGTGGACAAGTTCTGGAAGGTGAGGCCGCTCCTCGATGTCATTAGGTCCCGGTGCCTTCAGCTTGAAGAGCTTGAACATAACTGCATTGATGAGCAGATGGTGGCATTTACAGGAAGGGTCCCAGCAAAACAGGTGGTGAAAAGTAAGCCAAACCCTGTTGGTGTGAAGATCTTTGTGCGATGCAGCACCGATGGTCTGGCGCATGATTTTGAACTCTATCAGGGCAAAGGCACAGGAGTAGACCGGGAGTTCTCCTACCTTGGTGTAGGAGGCTGTGTGGTAATGAGACTTGTGGAGTCATTCCCACAGCACCGCAACCTGAAATTGTTCTTTGACAATTACTTCACGTCCGTGCTGCTTCTGAGGGAGCTAAAAGGTATTGGAATCCTTGCCACGGGTACGATCAGGTGCAACAGGCTGTAGGGTTGTAAGCTGAAGGGCGAAAAAGAAATGCGAAAGGAGGAGCGTGGGAGCACCGATGTCAAGGTGACAGAGGAAGGAGACGTTGCCCTTGTGCGATGGAAGGACAACAATCTGGTCACGGTGGCCTCAACACAGGTTTCCACTGGTGAAGCTAGGGCTGTGAGCAGGTGGAGCTCCTCGAAAAAGGAGCGCATCGAGGTAGAATGCCCACAGGCTATACTAGAGTATAATCGCCACATGGGTGGGGTTGATAAGTTGGATTTTATCATGTCGCTCTATCACATCAGAGCAAAGACAAAAAAATGGCCTGTAAGGGTAATTTCACACCTCACCTCATTTGCGCTTGCAAACTCATGGTTGCAGTATTTAAGAGATGCTTCTGCTGAAGGCCTTGTCCGAAAGAACACGATGGACATGCTACAGTTTCAAACCGATACTGCCATGAGCCTGCTTGTTTCCGAGAAACCTTTGGAGAAGAAGCGAGGGCGACCAAGTGCGGAAAGCTTACAGAGGGTATCAAAAGCACCTCATAATAGTGGACCCCTCCTTACAAACACTGTTCGTTTGGATGGTAAAGCGCACTGGCCTCAGCACGTGGATGCACGATTCCCACAGCGTTGCCGGAAGCCTGGATGCAATTCCAAATCACGAGTTCGGTGCAGGAAGTGCGAAGTGTTCTTGTGCCTGTCCGCCACTAATGACTGTTTTTATGAATATCACACCAAGTAAGCAAGAAGGCTGATCAGCTGATGACCAAAGAGGAATTTTTTATCGCTCTACCTGCAATATTTTCATGCAATAAAGCCTTCGGTTGACTTTTGCTGACTTAGTTGTATTGAGTCACAGTGTGTACATATGAGGACGCGACCTAATTTATTAAGTACCTAAGGTACCGGCTTGTTTATGGTTTTTTACTGAAATATTGTTCATCAAGAGTGCACACAGGCAGTTTCAAAATTTTCTGATGACTATATCCTAATGCGTGTCGCAAAGGGATATATAATTCACACTCAAAATGCGTCGACATGCCTTCGAAGCTGAAATGCCCAAGCTTCAGTCCTCTCAAGCCGTGCACGCGAAGTTTGAGCCAATGTTGATCCTGTTTAGCGAAGTTTGGTTTAGTCCTGCAGGCCCCGTCGAGTTCACGCACCCGCTAACGATGGCCATGAACTTAAACTATAGGTAGTTAGGACTAAGGAAACCGCTCTTATAGTTAAGTTGTGGCCCTACAGCGATTTCATATCAATTACTCTTCGCTCGGCACGTACGCGATAAGCGACAAGCGGCGACACAGTGCTGTGCCAACATCCTGTACTTACGTCACGGTTCCCGAAGGCTGCACTTCGCATTCGCTGCGTAGGTGGCGGGTAGGGTCTGCACGTGTTGTTATGCTGACACATTTCTTAATTCCAGGGAAGCACTGTTTATCTCTGCGTCAAACGGGAAGCGAGAAACAGTGCATTCGGCACAGCAGCATAAACTCGCTTAGTTACCAACGATGTCAGCGATGGCATCCGAGTTTTCGCGAGAGAAATATACACGGCCTACAATTGAGTTCTTATGCCGAGCACAGTCTTCTCTTAATAATACTCTATGCATGGCGCGCGTGAACTGTAAGTATGATGAAGTTAAGCAAAAGCGAGAATCAGTTATAACAGCCCGTAATATGTGTCTGGGTCACAATTGCCGTTGCCTAAGTGGCTCGGCTGCTTGTATTGACTCGTCTAAGGGTGGAACAATGGAGCTTATATATGCAGATATGTTCGTTTTGCTACACTTTTACGTTGTTTCATATCGGTGGTGCGCTCTTTCTGCAATACCCGAAGCTAACAGCGGGCTGTAGATGTCGATGTAAACAAAGGCACCGCTTTGGCAAATCCGACGTCGAAGGCTGCACTCGAAGGCTTTTCGAATAGAAATCTTTAATGTATGAGTAAAAGGAATACAAAAAGCGAGGTATAAGCGCAGACATCAGCGACAACAAATTCCAAGACAGCCGCGTCGGCAGACGCGATTCAACGTGCCTTTATCGGCCGCACTGTTAGCACAACAGCGTACTCAGGCCCGTTCACCGACTCGTCGATGGGTGAATGACATGCTGCCCCGAAGAAGCCATTATTAAATAATCACCAATTGACCAATAGCCAAAGGCTAATGGCGAAAAGGCGTCGAATCAGAAATAACTATTTTCTTTTGTTCTGTCCAATCACGCATAATCATGGTGTGCGGATCATTTCAGATGGGGAGCTTTCGCGCTTTGCGTGACATCGCGTGACAGACAGGCGAGAGGGGGGGGGGGGTGACCCAAAAAAGTTTTTGACCAATCGCGGAAGGCTGATTGCAGTATTAGAATAGAAAAGTTTAGAATATGTTTACGTTATAGCACACCTGCTTACATTCTTTTTATTTTGATAAAGAAGCAAAAAAGGTGCGCCTTTCGAACTGCAGTTATTCAGCGTGTCGATATAATCTATAGGGCTTATCGGTGCAGCACTGACACTTGTTATATGTTGTAGCCTTTCTGGAATCAAAGTTCCTGATCACCATTGATAATTTCTGCGGTTACGTAGCTTCATGGTGAGCACAAATCATTCTGTGATGGTACTTTTGATCGGTTGCTTCACCCCATTTTGCATATCGTGATACAGAGGGAAGCCGAACGTCTTTATTAGGTCCGGAAATGGAGAGCGCCCTCCAAGAAGAAGATATGGAATGATGATGAGCGTATAAGGATGGAAGCGATGAAGCGTACGCACCGCGCCCACAATATCATCGATAAGAAGTGCTTACTTTTCAGTATGATTGTCGGAATCACCGTCTTTTGTATGTCATAGGTTCTGCTACTGAGCGCTCTCAATGCCAAGTGGACGGTTTTCAGGGGCTCTGTCAAGCTGCCTAGAAAAGCTCCTATTTGTAGATACTCTCAACGTTTGTGCTGCAGAATTAAGTTGACTTAACTTGACTGCGTAGTCAACTAAACCACTTCCTGCGGCTGCCTTGACTTTCCTGGAAAGATGGGTCCCACAACTCAGTTTGTCCGGTATCTAGTGAATACATATAAAGAAAGGAATGCTAGCTTGAATTGCGAACGGCAAGCTCTACATCCTCCCAACGCTTCGAAAGAACTTGAATTAATTCCACGTGCATTCCAACGTTGTTTTTTTTTTCAGTGTCATTCGCAGCATCAACTGGCAAACGACTATAGAGCACATTAGTGCCATGGCGTTTATGTATTTGATGTACGCGCCTCTGCAGCTTCCTGAAAACCATTCGAGTTTAGTACATAGTAGTGCGGAGGAAGAGTTAGTGGAGCGCTATACGACCAGCTTGAACTAACGTTTTACCATAAATTTAAATGGAGCCGGCAGCAACAGCAGCAGCGGTGGCTGCAGTGGTGACCGCACGTCGTCGAAAACGCGACGTCAGAATAGTTCGCAGAGTTTATGCTGGGAACTTCTACTCCGCATAGATGTTTTCCGAGGCAACTAATAGGGTCCCGAAATGTGAACTAACGGCGCATACTGAGAAGGGAATAAAAAAAATTCAGCAGCACAGCAGAAACGACAAAACCTCGTAGCGGGCGTTTCACGGGTGGCTTTCTATTGGATATGTTTGGGGCAGTTTCGCCGGTAGAATAATGTAAGGAAAGATGGAGAATCAAACATGCGTTTCGGCGAATACAGAAAAGCAGAAGGGAAGCGTTTTTAAGCGTGCGTTTCGTTGCCTAGCTCAATTTGGTTTGGAGAAAAACGCTGACACACTGACTCTTACATGTGACTGTTTGCTGATCATGCGTTGAGAAGTATGATAGAGAACACTCGCTAAGCGATATACTGATATCTGGAGACAGAAACCCAGCTAGGCGAGGCGACGTGGAAGGACTGTAGTTTTAGCGAGAAAAGCAAAGCCCTGCTACGGCACAAGCTGCCTGCCGTATTCGCTCTATCCACGCCCTCGAAGACAGAGAAGGAAAGTTGAGTGGAACAAACACCACACCGCTATACTACTCATCATATCTTTTTGACACTTTCTGGCATAACGTAGAAGTCTGCAATTTCAATATCACAAAAAAAAAAGTTTCTCTTATTCGGCTATTACATATATAGAGGAGAAGGGGGCCAGTGACTTAACTTTTCACGCATCATTTTCTCGAGGTAACGATACTATAACGTTATATCTACTTCTTTTTACATGGAAAGGTCGTTCACAAATGTACTTCAATTCAGTGACTCATCATGTGCTGACAAGGCTCATGTCAAGGACCTACTAAATAAACTAAAAATTTGATCGACTTCGGATCACATTGGTATCAAGAATAAAATACTGAAAGATATATTCCCTATTGTAGGTCCACTGTTTTTTGCATATTTTGTTCACAAGCATTAGCAACTGGTTCCATTCCAAATGACTGGAAGATAGCTAAAGTTATCCCGATATTTAATTCCGGTGATTGGTATTATCCTGTCAACTATCATCCGATTTCACTAACCAGTACTGTCTGCAAACTTCTAGAACACATTATACATTCTCAAGTCATTAAGTACCTTGAAGAACATGACATTGTATTCAAATACCAGCGCGGTTTTGGGAGAGGATATTCTTGTGACACGCAACTTGCCGGCTTCATCCATGATATTCATTCTTCCATAGACGCGGGTTTGCAAGTAGATGCAATTTTTCTAGACTACTCAAAGGCTTTCGAGCGCGTTCCTCACTACCGGCTGCTGACCAAATTGGAAAACCTTAACCTTCACCCTAACGTTCTAGCTTGGATAAAAGATTTGTTATAAGCTCGCGTGAAATTCACCTCTGTTAATGACACTGCCTCTTCTGTCGGACACGTCACTTCTGGTGTCCCCCAGGGCAGCGTGATTGGACCGTTACTATTTTTAGTCTATGCTAGCGATCTTCCATCTTCACTGTCATCCAGAATTAGACTCTTCGCCGATGATTGTGTCATATATCGTAATGCATCCTGCATCAACGACCAGCTGGCATTACAGTCCGACCGTAACACGACAAGTTCATGGTGCTCATCCTGGCTAGTGCCACTAAACCACTGTAAAACGAAGGTTACGTCATTTACAAACCGTGTGTGCCGTGTACCTTCGTCTTAAATATTAAACAATAGCCCTAATGAATTGACATCAACGTACAAGTACCTTGGCTTTCATTTACAATCTGACTTAACATGGTATTATCATATTAACACAAACCTTGCTTCCCCAAATCGTTCTCTCGGCCGTTTTAAACGTAGCATCAGACAAGCGCCTATTCATATTCGTACTTGCTTACACCATGTCATAATTCGACCTAAAATTACATATGCATCTGCCATCTTGGAACTTTGTAAGCACTGCATGATTAACGAAATCAAACCCTTCAAAACCACGCTGTCCGCTTCATCTGCTCACATTTCGCTAGTGTCACTCCTTTAAAATATTGCACTCAATTGCAAGCGCTTTTACATTGCCGTAAACTTGCTTGCTTATCACTTTTCCATAATTTTTATCATCACACATCCCCACATGATGATTTTTTCCACCAACCAGCTGTCATCTTTCCTCGCCGGAATCATCCTAACAAAGTAAAAGAGATAATGTGCTGCTCAAAACACTACGCTGAATCTTTCAAATCGCGCACATCAGAGGATTGGAACCAGTTGCCATCACACATCGCTGCAGTAACTAACATCAGCAAATTTCAAGACCTCATTCATGATAACGTACATGCCATCCCTGATTAATATTCCACTGGTTTGTTCTTCGCACAGTCTGTTTATTATTTCACTAGTGTGTTTTTCTATATGTTTATTTGCATTCTGCACTTTTATTCAAATTACTTTATACTTTTGCTCTCTACCTTAATCGCTACCCAACTTTGTACCTTTGTTTGACCATTTTCTTGATTCGTCCTCCTTTAACAACCAATAACTCGAGTTATTACGTTTGTCTGTTGTTCATGTAACGTGTAAATATATAGGCAATATTTATATACTTTTTTGTAACCATTCTGTATTATTTTTATTGCACTTTCTATGTATTCTTTCTTTTACTGTATTATATTTTATTGTATTACTTTTTTAACGAATTTTCTTTACGCCTACACTTATTTGTACCAGACCCCCTATGTAATACCCTCAACCAGAGGGCCTTTAGGCGTAACTTGAATAAATAAATAAATGTCGCTTATTTCCCTTCGCGATAAGACATCCCCGAAGAAGTTACATTTCCTGCTGCGAATTTGATGCGCTAGTTCCAGCTTTTGAAGCATAACAAGGAATAACAGTGCCTAAGCAAAAATGGAGACAGTCGACTTAATAACTCATATTGACACAAGATTCCGGTAAACGAGACAAACACTGCGAGCACCCGTAATTGTAGTCTTGTTTAATATTCCATTGTTTTGACTTTCTGTATACCCTTGCTTGCGTGCACTCGTAATGAATGCAAACATGGGATAACAATGCAGTCGCTGACGAATGTTTGCAGAAACAGTAGAGTTTTCTTTGCACTCTCATTCTTTCGTTAATCAAAACCAAGACTTTGGTACGGTCTGCTCCAAAGTCCACATGGATGGGAGCGTCCTGCATGTTTATGCTGCAATCGCAGGATGCGGAACTCTCCTCCAGATATGTTCCCCGAGTTATATCGTCTGCTTGGTATACGCCATCAACAGGCCACTCGGCAACTATTGTGCCGAAGCATTTGGTGATGAACAACGAAAAGGACAAACACCACCTTGCAGTCAGATCAACGTGGGCCTTCAGTGAAGTAATGGCGGGTAAATATGCAGCGAAGATTGGTTGATGGTTTCCTTTAGGGCAGACGCGATATCCCGAGACAGGAGAATGTCTATGACAAAGCGCACGTTAGAAGCGAGTCGTTGTTTTGATTGCTAAAATTTTCTCAAATCGTTCCCACGTGATGCTACCCGCCGCGGTGGCTTAGCG